>NW_027101984.1:0-222549 GCF_035609145.1 Eleutherodactylus coqui | reverse complement strand
GGCCAGTACACTTAAAATGCTGTTGTTTCGAGGGTTTGTACACAACCCTGGTCAACCTCTTAAAGGACATAATTCCCTAAATTTGTCACCTCTTCAAGGGTTTGTCCACTTCTAGGGTCTGCCTCTTAAAGGGCCAGTCCGCAAAACATGTCACATGTTCAAGTGGCTTTCCACTTCATAAGCCACATTGACATTTCCAAAGGTCTGTCCATTCCCAGGGTTGTCTCTTAGAAGGCCACCCACACACAATAATGCATCTTTAAGGACTGTCCACTTCCATGGTCATCCTCTTCATAGGCCAGTCACCTTAAAGTATTGCCAATTTTAAAGGTCTGTAAGCTTCCCAGGTCCACCTCTTAAGGGCCAGTACACTTAAAATACTGTTGTTTCAAGGGTTTGTACACAACCCTGGTCAACCTCTTAAAGGACATAATTCCCTAAATTTGTCACCTCTTCAAGGGTTTGTCCATATCTAGGGTCTGCCTCTTAAAGGGCCAGTCATCAAAACATGTCACATGTTCAAGTGGATTTCCACTTCATAAGCCACATTGACATTTCCAAAGGTCTGTCCATTCCCAGGGGTGTCTCTTAGAAGGCCACCCACACACAATAATGCATCTTTAAGGACTGTCCACTTCCATGGTCATCCTCTTCATAGGCCAGTCACCTTAAAGTATTGCCAATTTTAAAGGTCCGTAAGCTTCCCAGGTCCACCTCTTAAAGGGCCAGTACACTTAAAATGCTGTTGTTTTGAGGGTTTGTACACAACCCTGGTCAACCTCTTAAAGGACATAATTCCCTAAATTTGTCACCTCTTCAAGGGTGTGTCCACTTCTAGGGTCTGCCTCTTAAAGGGCCAGTCCGCAAAACATGTCACATGTTCAAGTGGCTTTCCACTTCATAAGCCACATTGACATTTCCAAAGGTATGTCCATTCCCAGGGTTGTCTCTTAGAAGGCCACCCACACACAATAATGCATCTTTAAGGACTGTCCACTTCCATGGTCATCCTCTTCATAGGCCAGTCACCTTAAAGTATTGCCAATTTTAAAGGTCTGTAAGCTTCCCAGGTCCACCTCTTAAAGGGCCAGTACACTTAAAATACTGTTGTTTCAAGGGTTTGTACACAACCCTGGTCAACCTCTTAAAGGACATAATTCCCTAAATTTGTCACCTCTTCAAGGGTTTGTCCATATCTAGGGTCTGCCTCTTAAAGGGCCAGTCATCAAAACATGTCACATGTTCAAGTGGATTTCCACTTCATAAGCCACATTGACATTTCCAAAGGTCTGTCCATTCCCAGGGGTGTCTCTTAGAAGGCCACCCACACACAATAATGCATCTTTAAGGACTGTCCACTTCCATGGTCATCCTCTTCATAGGCCAGTCACCTTAAAGTATTGCCAATTTTAAAGGTCCGTAAGCTTCCCAGGTCCACCTCTTAAAGGGCCAGTACACTTAAAATGCTGTTGTTTTGAGGGTTTGTACACAACCCTGGTCAACCTCTTAAAGGACATAATTCCCTAAATTTGTCACCTCTTCAAGGGTGTGTCCACTTCTAGGGTCTGCCTCTTAAAGGGCCAGTCCGCAAAACATGTCACATGTTCAAGTGGCTTTCCACTTCATAAGCCACATTGACATTTCCAAAGGTCTGTCCATTCCCAGGGTTGTCTCTTAGAAGGCCACCCACACACAATAATGCATCTTTAAGGACTGTCCACTTCCATGGTCATCCTCTTCATAGGCCAGTCACCTTAAAGTATTGCCAATTTTAAAGGTCCGTAAGCTTCCCAGGTCCACCTCTTAAAGGGCCAGTACACTTAAAATGCTGTTTTTTCGAGGGTTTGTACACAACCCTGGTCAACCTCTTAAAGGACATAATTCCCTAAATTTGTCACCTCTTCAAGGGTGTGTCCACTTCTAGGGTCTGCCTCTTAAAGGGCCAGTCCGCAAAACATGTCACATGTTCAAGTGGCTTTCCACTTCATAAGCCACATTGACATTTCCCAAGGTCTGTCCATTCCCAGGGTTGTCTCTTAGAAGGCCACCCACACACAATAATGCATCTTTAAGGACTGTCCACTTCCATGGTCATCCTCTTCATAGGCCAGTCACCTTAAAGTATTGCCAATTTTAAAGGTCTGTAAGCTTCCCAGGTCCACCTCTTAAAGGGCCAGTACACTTAAAATGCTGTTGTTTCGAGGGTTTGTACACAACCCTGGTCAACCTCTTAAAGGACATAATTCCCTAAATTTGTCACCTCTTCAAGGGTTTGTCCACTTCTAGGGTCTGCCTCTTAAAGGGCCAGTCCGCAAAACATGTCACATGTTCAAGTGGCTTTCCACTTCATAAGCCACATTGACATTTCCAAAGGTCTGTCCATTCCCAGGGTTGTCTCTTAGAAGGCCACCCACACACAATATTGCATCTTTAAGGACTGTCCACTTCCATGGTCATCCTCTTCATAGGCCAGTCACCTTAAAGTATTGCCAATTTTAAAGGTCCGTAAGCTTCCCAGGTCCACCTCTTAAAGGGCCAGTACACTTAAAATGCTGTTGTTTTGAGGGTTTGTACACAACCCTGGTCAACCTCTTAAAGGACATAATTCCCTAAATTTGTCACCTCTTCAAGGGTTTGTCCACTTCTAGGGTCTGCCTCTTAAAGGGCCAGTCATCAAAACATGTCACATGTTCAAGTGGCTTTCCACTTCATAAGCCACATTGACATTTCCAAAGGTCTGTCCATTCCCAGGGTTGTCTCTTAGAAGGCCACCCACACACAATAATGCATCTTTAAGGACTGTCCACTTCCATGGTCATCCTCTTCATAGGCCAGTCACCTTAAAGTATTGCCAATTTTAAAGGTCTGTAAGCTTCCCAGGTCCACCTCTTAAAGGGCCAGTACACTTAAAATACTGTTGTTTCAAGGGTTTGTACACAACCCTGGTCAACCTCTTAAAGGACATAATTCCCTAAATTTGTCACCTCTTCAAGGGTTTGTCCATATCTAGGGTCTGCCTCTTAAAGGGCCAGTCATCAAAACATGTCACATGTTCAAGTGGATTTCCACTTCATAAGCCACATTGACATTTCCAAAGGTCTGTCCATTCCCAGGGGTGTCTCTTAGAAGGCCACCCACACACAATAATGCATCTTTAAGGACTGTCCACTTCCATGGTCATCCTCTTCATAGGCCAGTCACCTTAAAGTATTGCCAATTTTAAAGGTCCGTAAGCTTCCCAGGTTCACCTCTTAAAGGGCCAGTACACTTAAAATGCTGTTGTTTTGAGGGTTTGTACACAACCCTGGTCAACCTCTTAAAGGACATAATTCCCTAAATTTGTCACCTCTTCAAGGGTGTGTCCACTTCTAGGGTCTGCCTCTTAAAGGGCCAGTCCGCAAAACATGTCACATGTTCAAGTGGCTTTCCACTTCATAAGCCACATTGACATTTCCAAAGGTCTGTCCATTCCCAGGGTTGTCTCTTAGAAGGCCACCCACACACAATAATGCATCTTTAAGGACTGTCCACTTCCATGGTCATCCTCTTCATAGGCCAGTCACCTTAAAGTATTGCCAATTTTAAAGGTCTGTAAGCTTCCCAGGTCCACCTCTTAAAGGGCCAGTACACTTAAAATACTGTTGTTTCAAGGGTTTGTACACAACCCTGGTCAACCTCTTAAAGGACATAATTCCCTAAATTTGTCACCTCTTCAAGGGTTTGTCCATATCTAGGGTCTGCCTCTTAAAGGGCCAGTCATCAAAACATGTCACATGTTCAAGTGGATTTCCACTTCATAAGCCACATTGACATTTCCAAAGGTCTGTCCATTCCCAGGGGTGTCTCTTAGAAGGCCACCCACACACAATAATGCATCTTTAAGGACTGTCCACTTCCATGGTCATCCTCTTCATAGGCCAGTCACCTTAAAGTATTGCCAATTTTAAAGGTCCGTAAGCTTCCCAGGTCCACCTCTTAAAGGGCCAGTACACTTAAAATGCTGTTGTTTTGAGGGTTTGTACACAACCCTGGTCAACCTCTTAAAGGACATAATTCCCTAAATTTGTCACCTCTTCAAGGGTGTGTCCACTTCTAGGGTCTGCCTCTTAAAGGGCCAGTCCGCAAAACATGTCACATGTTCAAGTGGCTTTCCACTTCATAAGCCACATTGACATTTCCAAAGGTCTGTCCATTCCCAGGGTTGTCTCTTAGAAGGCCACCCACACACAATAATGCATCTTTAAGGACTGTCCACTTCCATGGTCATCCTCTTCATAGGCCAGTCACCTTAAAGTATTGCCAATTTTAAAGGTCCGTAAGCTTCCCAGGTCCACCTCTTAAAGGGCCAGTACACTTAAAATGCTGTTGTTTCGAGGGTTTGTACACAACCCTGGTCAACCTCTTAAAGGACATAATTCCCTAAATTTGTCACCTCTTCAAGGGTTTGTCCACTTCTAGGGTCTGCCTCTTAAAGGGCCAGTCCGCAAAACATGTCACATGTTCAAGTGGCTTTCCACTTCATAAGCCACATTGACATTTCCAAAGGTCTGTCCATTCCCAGGGTTGTCTCTTAGAAGGCCACCCACACACAATAATGCATCTTTAAGGACTGTCCACTTCCATGGTCATCCTCTTCATAGGCCAGTCACCTTAAAGTATTGCCAATTTTAAAGGTCTGTAAGCTTCCCAGGTCCACCTCTTAAGGGCCAGTACACTTAAAATACTGTTGTTTCAAGGGTTTGTACACAACCCTGGTCAACCTCTTAAAGGACATAATTCCCTAAATTTGTCACCTCTTCAAGGGTTTGTCCATATCTAGGGTCTGCCTCTTAAAGGGCCAGTCATCAAAACATGTCACATGTTCAAGTGGATTTCCACTTCATAAGCCACATTGACATTTCCAAAGGTCTGTCCATTCCCAGGGGTGTCTCTTAGAAGGCCACCCACACACAATAATGCATCTTTAAGGACTGTCCACTTCCATGGTCATCCTCTTCATAGGCCAGTCACCTTAAAGTATTGCCAATTTTAAAGGTCCGTAAGCTTCCCAGGTCCACCTCTTAAAGGGCCAGTACACTTAAAATGCTGTTGTTTTGAGGGTTTGTACACAACCCTGGTCAACCTCTTAAAGGACATAATTCCCTAAATTTGTCACCTCTTCAAGGGTGTGTCCACTTCTAGGGTCTGCCTCTTAAAGGGCCAGTCTGCAAAACATGTCACATGTTCAAGTGGCTTTCCACTTCATAAGCCACATTGACATTTCCAAAGGTCTGTCCATTCCCAGGGTTGTCTCTTAGAAGGCCACCCACACACAATAATGCATCTTTAAGGACTGTCCACTTCCATGGTCATCCTCTTCATAGGCCAGTCACCTTAAAGTATTGCCAATTTTAAAGGTCTGTAAGCTTCCCAGGTCCACCTCTTAAAGGGCCAGTACACTTAAAATACTGTTGTTTCAAGGGTTTGTACACAACCCTGGTCAACCTCTTAAAGGACATAATTCCCTAAATTTGTCACCTCTTCAAGGGTTTGTCCATATCTAGGGTCTGCCTCTTAAAGGGCCAGTCATCAAAACATGTCACATGTTCAAGTGGATTTCCACTTCATAAGCCACATTGACATTTCCAAAGGTCTGTCCATTCCCAGGGGTGTCTCTTAGAAGGCCACCCACACACAATAATGCATCTTTAAGGACTGTCCACTTCCATGGTCATCCTCTTCATAGGCCAGTCACCTTAAAGTATTGCCAATTTTAAAGGTCCGTAAGCTTCCCAGGTCCACCTCTTAAAGGGCCAGTACACTTAAAATGCTGTTGTTTTGAGGGTTTGTACACAACCCTGGTCAACCTCTTAAAGGACATAATTCCCTAAATTTGTCACCTCTTCAAGGGTGTGTCCACTTCTAGGGTCTGCCTCTTAAAGGGCCAGTCCGCAAAACATGTCACATGTTCAAGTGGCTTTCCACTTCATAAGCCACATTGACATTTCCAAAGGTCTGTCCATTCCCAGGGTTGTCTCTTAGAAGGCCACCCACACACAATAATGCATCTTTAAGGACTGTCCACTTCCATGGTCATCCTCTTCATAGGCCAGTCACCTTAAAGTATTGCCAATTTTAAAGGTCCGTAAGCTTCCCAGGTCCACCTCTTAAAGGGCCAGTACACTTAAAATGCTGTTTTTTCGAGGGTTTGTACACAACCCTGGTCAACCTCTTAAAGGACATAATTCCCTAAATTTGTCACCTCTTCAAGGGTGTGTCCACTTCTAGGGTCTGCCTCTTAAAGGGCCAGTCCGCAAAACATGTCACATGTTCAAGTGGCTTTCCACTTCATAAGCCACATTGACATTTCCCAAGGTCTGTCCATTCCCAGGGTTGTCTCTTAGAAGGCCACCCACACACAATAATGCATCTTTAAGGACTGTCCACTTCCATGGTCATCCTCTTCATAGGCCAGTCACCTTAAAGTATTGCCAATTTTAAAGGTCCGTAAGCTTCCCAGGTCCACCTCTTAAAGGGCCAGTACACTTAAAATGCTGTTGTTTCGAGGGTTTGTACACAACCCTGGTCAACCTCTTAAAGGACATAATTCCCTAAATTTGTCACCTCTTCAAGGGTTTGTCCACTTCTAGGGTCTGCCTCTTAAAGGGCCAGTCCGCAAAACATGTCACATGTTCAAGTGGCTTTCCACTTCATAAGCCACATTGACATTTCCAAAGGTCTGTCCATTCCCAGGGTTGTCTCTTAGAAGGCCACCCACACACAATAATGCATCTTTAAGGACTGTCCACTTCCATGGTCATCCTCTTCATAGGCCAGTCACCTTAAAGTATTGCCAATTTTAAAGGTCCGTAAGCTTCCCAGGTCCACCTCTTAAAGGGCCAGTACACTTAAAATGCTGTTGTTTCGAGGGTTTGTACACAACCCTGGTCAACCTCTTAAAGGACATAATTCCCTAAATTTGTCACCTCTTCAAGGGTTTGTCCACTTCTAGGGTCTGCCTCTTAAAGGGCCAGTCCGCAAAACATGTCACATGTTCAAGTGGCTTTCCACTTCATAAGCCACATTGACATTTCCAAAGGTCTGTCCATTCCCAGGGTTGTCTCTTAGAAGGCCACCCACACACAATAATGCATCTTTAAGGACTGTCCACTTCCATGGTCATCCTCTTCATAGGCCAGTCACCTTAAAGTATTGCCAATTTTAAAGGTCTGTAAGCTTCCCAGGTCCACCTCTTAAAGGGCCAGTACACTTAAAATACTGTTGTTTCAAGGGTTTGTACACAACCCTGGTCAACCTCTTAAAGGACATAATTCCCTAAATTTGTCACCTCTTCAAGGGTTTGTCCATATCTAGGGTCTGCCTCTTAAAGGGCCAGTCATCAAAACATGTCACATGTTCAAGTGGATTTCCACTTCATAAGCCACATTGACATTTCCAAAGGTCTGTCCATTCCCAGGGGTGTCTCTTAGAAGGCCACCCACACACAATAATGCATCTTTAAGGACTGTCCACTTCCATGGTCATCCTCTTCATAGGCCAGTCACCTTAAAGTATTGCCAATTTTAAAGGTCCGTAAGCTTCCCAGGTTCACCTCTTAAAGGGCCAGTACACTTAAAATGCTGTTGTTTTGAGGGTTTGTACACAACCCTGGTCAACCTCTTAAAGGACATAATTCCCTAAATTTGTCACCTCTTCAAGGGTGTGTCCACTTCTAGGGTCTGCCTCTTAAAGGGCCAGTCCGCAAAACATGTCACATGTTCAAGTGGCTTTCCACTTCATAAGCCACATTGACATTTCCAAAGGTCTGTCCATTCCCAGGGTTGTCTCTTAGAAGGCCACCCACACACAATAATGCATCTTTAAGGACTGTCCACTTCCATGGTCATCCTCTTCATAGGCCAGTCACCTTAAAGTATTGCCAATTTTAAAGGTCTGTAAGCTTCCCAGGTCCACCTCTTAAAGGGCCAGTACACTTAAAATACTGTTGTTTCAAGGGTTTGTACACAACCCTGGTCAACCTCTTAAAGGACATAATTCCCTAAATTTGTCACCTCTTCAAGGGTTTGTCCATATCTAGGGTCTGCCTCTTAAAGGGCCAGTCATCAAAACATGTCACATGTTCAAGTGGATTTCCACTTCATAAGCCACATTGACATTTCCAAAGGTCTGTCCATTCCCAGGGGTGTCTCTTAGAAGGCCACCCACACACAATAATGCATCTTTAAGGACTGTCCACTTCCATGGTCATCCTCTTCATAGGCCAGTCACCTTAAAGTATTGCCAATTTTAAAGGTCCGTAAGCTTCCCAGGTCCACCTCTTAAAGGGCCAGTACACTTAAAATGCTGTTGTTTTGAGGGTTTGTACACAACCCTGGTCAACCTCTTAAAGGACATAATTCCCTAAATTTGTCACCTCTTCAAGGGTGTGTCCACTTCTAGGGTCTGCCTCTTAAAGGGCCAGTCCGCAAAACATGTCACATGTTCAAGTGGCTTTCCACTTCATAAGCCACATTGACATTTCCAAAGGTCTGTCCATTCCCAGGGTTGTCTCTTAGAAGGCCACCCACACACAATAATGCATCTTTAAGGACTGTCCACTTCCATGGTCATCCTCTTCATAGGCCAGTCACCTTAAAGTATTGCCAATTTTAAAGGTCCGTAAGCTTCCCAGGTCCACCTCTTAAAGGGCCAGTACACTTAAAATGCTGTTTTTTCGAGGGTTTGTACACAACCCTGGTCAACCTCTTAAAGGACATAATTCCCTAAATTTGTCACCTCTTCAAGGGTGTGTCCACTTCTAGGGTCTGCCTCTTAAAGGGCCAGTCCGCAAAACATGTCACATGTTCAAGTGGCTTTCCACTTCATAAGCCACATTGACATTTCCCAAGGTCTGTCCATTCCCAGGGTTGTCTCTTAGAAGGCCACCCACACACAATAATGCATCTTTAAGGACTGTCCACTTCCATGGTCATCCTCTTCATAGGCCAGTCACCTTAAAGTATTGCCAATTTTAAAGGTCCGTAAGCTTCCCAGGTCCACCTCTTAAAGGGCCAGTACACTTAAAATGCTGTTGTTTCGAGGGTTTGTACACAACCCTGGTCAACCTCTTAAAGGACATAATTCCCTAAATTTGTCACCTCTTCAAGGGTTTGTCCACTTCTAGGGTCTGCCTCTTAAAGGGCCAGTCCGCAAAACATGTCACATGTTCAAGTGGCTTTCCACTTCATAAGCCACATTGACATTTCCAAAGGTCTGTCCATTCCCAGGGTTGTCTCTTAGAAGGCCACCCACACACAATAATGCATCTTTAAGGACTGTCCACTTCCATGGTCATCCTCTTCATAGGCCAGTCACCTTAAAGTATTGCCAATTTTAAAGGTCCGTAAGCTTCCCAGGTCCACCTCTTAAAGGGCCAGTACACTTAAAATGCTGTTGTTTCGAGGGTTTGTACACAACCCTGGTCAACCTCTTAAAGGACATAATTCCCTAAATTTGTCACCTCTTCAAGGGTTTGTCCACTTCTAGGGTCTGCCTCTTAAAGGGCCAGTCCGCAAAACATGTCACATGTTCAAGTGGCTTTCCACTTCATAAGCCACATTGACATTTCCAAAGGTCTGTCCATTCCCAGGGTTGTCTCTTAGAAGGCCACCCACACACAATAATGCATCTTTAAGGACTGTCCACTTCCATGGTCATCCTCTTCATAGGCCAGTCACCTTAAAGTATTGCCAATTTTAAAGGTCTGTAAGCTTCCCAGGTCCACCTCTTAAAGGGCCAGTACACTTAAAATACTGTTGTTTCAAGGGTTTGTACACAACCCTGGTCAACCTCTTAAAGGACATAATTCCCTAAATTTGTCACCTCTTCAAGGGTTTGTCCATATCTAGGGTCTGCCTCTTAAAGGGCCAGTCATCAAAACATGTCACATGTTCAAGTGGATTTCCACTTCATAAGCCACATTGACATTTCCAAAGGTCTGTCCATTCCCAGGGGTGTCTCTTAGAAGGCCACCCACACACAATAATGCATCTTTAAGGACTGTCCACTTCCATGGTCATCCTCTTCATAGGCCAGTCACCTTAAAGTATTGCCAATTTTAAAGGTCCGTAAGCTTCCCAGGTCCACCTCTTAAAGGGCCAGTACACTTAAAATGCTGTTGTTTTGAGGGTTTGTACACAACCCTGGTCAACCTCTTAAAGGACATAATTCCCTAAATTTGTCACCTCTTCAAGGGTGTGTCCACTTCTAGGGTCTGCCTCTTAAAGGGCCAGTCCGCAAAACATGTCACATGTTCAAGTGGCTTTCCACTTCATAAGCCACATTGACATTTCCAAAGGTCTGTCCATTCCCAGGGTTGTCTCTTAGAAGGCCACCCACACACAATAATGCATCTTTAAGGACTGTCCACTTCCATGGTCATCCTCTTCATAGGCCAGTCACCTTAAAGTATTGCCAATTTTAAAGGTCTGTAAGCTTCCCAGGTCCACCTCTTAAAGGGCCAGTACACTTAAAATACTGTTGTTTCAAGGGTTTGTACACAACCCTGGTCAACCTCTTAAAGGACATAATTCCCTAAATTTGTCACCTCTTCAAGGGTTTGTCCATATCTAGGGTCTGCCTCTTAAAGGGCCAGTCATCAAAACATGTCACATGTTCAAGTGGATTTCCACTTCATAAGCCACATTGACATTTCCAAAGGTCTGTCCATTCCCAGGGGTGTCTCTTAGAAGGCCACCCACACACAATAATGCATCTTTAAGGACTGTCCACTTCCTTGGTCATCCTCTTCATAGGCCAGTCACCTTAAAGTATTGCCAATTTTAAAGGTCCGTAAGCTTCCCAGGTCCACCTCTTAAAGGGCCAGTACACTTAAAATGCTGTTGTTTCGAGGGTTTGTACACAACCCTGGTCAACCTCTTAAAGGACATAATTCCCTAAATTTGTCACCTCTTCAAGGGTTTGTCCACTTCTAGGGTCTGCCTCTTAAAGGGCCAGTCCGCAAAACATGTCACATGTTCAAGTGGCTTTCCACTTCATAAGCCACATTGACATTTCCAAAGGTCTGTCCATTCCCAGGGTTGTCTCTTAGAAGGCCACCCACACACAATAATGCATCTTTAAGGACTGTCCACTTCCATGGTCATCCTCTTCATAGGCCAGTCACCTTAAAGTATTGCCAATTTTAAAGGTCCGTAAGCTTCCCAGGTCCACCTCTTAAAGGGCCAGTACACTTAAAATGCTGTTGTTTCGAGGGTTTGTACACAACCCTGGTCAACCTCTTAAAGGACATAATTCCCTAAATTTGTCACCTCTTCAAGGGTTTGTCCACTTCTAGGGTCTGCCTCTTAAAGGGCCAGTCCGCAAAACATGTCACATGTTCAAGTGGCTTTCCACTTCATAAGCCACATTGACATTTCCAAAGGTCTGTCCATTCCCAGGGTTGTCTCTTAGAAGGCCACCCACACACAATAATGCATCTTTAAGGACTGTCCACTTCCATGGTCATCCTCTTCATAGGCCAGTCACCTTAAAGTATTGCCAATTTTAAAGGTCTGTAAGCTTCCCAGGTCCACCTCTTAAAGGGCCAGTACACTTAAAATACTGTTGTTTCAAGGGTTTGTACACAACCCTGGTCAACCTCTTAAAGGACATAATTCCCTAAATTTGTCACCTCTTCAAGGGTTTGTCCATATCTAGGGTCTGCCTCTTAAAGGGCCAGTCATCAAAACATGTCACATGTTCAAGTGGATTTCCACTTCATAAGCCACATTGACATTTCCAAAGGTCTGTCCATTCCCAGGGGTGTCTCTTAGAAGGCCACCCACACACAATAATGCATCTTTAAGGACTGTCCACTTCCATGGTCATCCTCTTCATAGGCCAGTCACCTTAAAGTATTGCCAATTTTAAAGGTCCGTAAGCTTCCCAGGTTCACCTCTTAAAGGGCCAGTACACTTAAAATGCTGTTGTTTTGAGGGTTTGTACACAACCCTGGTCAACCTCTTAAAGGACATAATTCCCTAAATTTGTCACCTCTTCAAGGGTGTGTCCACTTCTAGGGTCTGCCTCTTAAAGGGCCAGTCCGCAAAACATGTCACATGTTCAAGTGGCTTTCCACTTCATAAGCCACATTGACATTTCCAAAGGTCTGTCCATTCCCAGGGTTGTCTCTTAGAAGGCCACCCACACACAATAATGCATCTTTAAGGACTGTCCACTTCCATGGTCATCCTCTTCATAGGCCAGTCACCTTAAAGTATTGCCAATTTTAAAGGTCTGTAAGCTTCCCAGGTCCACCTCTTAAAGGGCCAGTACACTTAAAATACTGTTGTTTCAAGGGTTTGTACACAACCCTGGTCAACCTCTTAAAGGACATAATTCCCTAAATTTGTCACCTCTTCAAGGGTTTGTCCATATCTAGGGTCTGCCTCTTAAAGGGCCAGTCATCAAAACATGTCACATGTTCAAGTGGATTTCCACTTCATAAGCCACATTGACATTTCCAAAGGTCTGTCCATTCCCAGGGGTGTCTCTTAGAAGGCCACCCACACACAATAATGCATCTTTAAGGACTGTCCACTTCCATGGTCATCCTCTTCATAGGCCAGTCACCTTAAAGTATTGCCAATTTTAAAGGTCCGTAAGCTTCCCAGGTCCACCTCTTAAAGGGCCAGTACACTTAAAATGCTGTTGTTTTGAGGGTTTGTACACAACCCTGGTCAACCTCTTAAAGGACATAATTCCCTAAATTTGTCACCTCTTCAAGGGTGTGTCCACTTCTAGGGTCTGCCTCTTAAAGGGCCAGTCCGCAAAACATGTCACATGTTCAAGTGGCTTTCCACTTCATAAGCCACATTGACATTTCCAAAGGTCTGTCCATTCCCAGGGTTGTCTCTTAGAAGGCCACCCACACACAATAATGCATCTTTAAGGACTGTCCACTTCCATGGTCATCCTCTTCATAGGCCAGTCACCTTAAAGTATTGCCAATTTTAAAGGTCCGTAAGCTTCCCAGGTCCACCTCTTAAAGGGCCAGTACACTTAAAATGCTGTTTTTTCGAGGGTTTGTACACAACCCTGGTCAACCTCTTAAAGGACATAATTCCCTAAATTTGTCACCTCTTCAAGGGTGTGTCCACTTCTAGGGTCTGCCTCTTAAAGGGCCAGTCCGCAAAACATGTCACATGTTCAAGTGGCTTTCCACTTCATAAGCCACATTGACATTTCCCAAGGTCTGTCCATTCCCAGGGTTGTCTCTTAGAAGGCCACCCACACACAATAATGCATCTTTAAGGACTGTCCACTTCCATGGTCATCCTCTTCATAGGCCAGTCACCTTAAAGTATTGCCAATTTTAAAGGTCCGTAAGCTTCCCAGGTCCACCTCTTAAAGGGCCAGTACACTTAAAATGCTGTTGTTTCGAGGGTTTGTACACAACCCTGGTCAACCTCTTAAAGGACATAATTCCCTAAATTTGTCACCTCTTCAAGGGTTTGTCCACTTCTAGGGTCTGCCTCTTAAAGGGCCAGTCCGCAAAACATGTCACATGTTCAAGTGGCTTTCCACTTCATAAGCCACATTGACATTTCCAAAGGTCTGTCCATTCCCAGGGTTGTCTCTTAGAAGGCCACCCACACACAATAATGCATCTTTAAGGACTGTCCACTTCCATGGTCATCCTCTTCATAGGCCAGTCACCTTAAAGTATTGCCAATTTTAAAGGTCCGTAAGCTTCCCAGGTCCACCTCTTAAAGGGCCAGTACACTTAAAATGCTGTTGTTTCGAGGGTTTGTACACAACCCTGGTCAACCTCTTAAAGGACATAATTCCCTAAATTTGTCACCTCTTCAAGGGTTTGTCCACTTCTAGGGTCTGCCTCTTAAAGGGCCAGTCCGCAAAACATGTCACATGTTCAAGTGGCTTTCCACTTCATAAGCCACATTGACATTTCCAAAGGTCTGTCCATTCCCAGGGTTGTCTCTTAGAAGGCCACCCACACACAATAATGCATCTTTAAGGACTGTCCACTTCCATGGTCATCCTCTTCATAGGCCAGTCACCTTAAAGTATTGCCAATTTTAAAGGTCTGTAAGCTTCCCAGGTCCACCTCTTAAAGGGCCAGTACACTTAAAATACTGTTGTTTCAAGGGTTTGTACACAACCCTGGTCAACCTCTTAAAGGACATAATTCCCTAAATTTGTCACCTCTTCAAGGGTTTGTCCATATCTAGGGTCTGCCTCTTAAAGGGCCAGTCATCAAAACATGTCACATGTTCAAGTGGATTTCCACTTCATAAGCCACATTGACATTTCCAAAGGTCTGTCCATTCCCAGGGGTGTCTCTTAGAAGGCCACCCACACACAATAATGCATCTTTAAGGACTGTCCACTTCCATGGTCATCCTCTTCATAGGCCAGTCACCTTAAAGTATTGCCAATTTTAAAGGTCCGTAAGCTTCCCAGGTCCACCTCTTAAAGGGCCAGTACACTTAAAATGCTGTTGTTTTGAGGGTTTGTACACAACCCTGGTCAACCTCTTAAAGGACATAATTCCCTAAATTTGTCACCTCTTCAAGGGTGTGTCCACTTCTAGGGTCTGCCTCTTAAAGGGCCAGTCCGCAAAACATGTCACATGTTCAAGTGGCTTTCCACTTCATAAGCCACATTGACATTTCCAAAGGTCTGTCCATTCCCAGGGTTGTCTCTTAGAAGGCCACCCACACACAATAATGCATCTTTAAGGACTGTCCACTTCCATGGTCATCCTCTTCATAGGCCAGTCACCTTAAAGTATTGCCAATTTTAAAGGTCTGTAAGCTTCCCAGGTCCACCTCTTAAAGGGCCAGTACACTTAAAATACTGTTGTTTCAAGGGTTTGTACACAACCCTGGTCAACCTCTTAAAGGACATAATTCCCTAAATTTGTCACCTCTTCAAGGGTTTGTCCATATCTAGGGTCTGCCTCTTAAAGGGCCAGTCATCAAAACATGTCACATGTTCAAGTGGATTTCCACTTCATAAGCCACATTGACATTTCCAAAGGTCTGTCCATTCCCAGGGGTGTCTCTTAGAAGGCCACCCACACACAATAATGCATCTTTAAGGACTGTCCACTTCCTTGGTCATCCTCTTCATAGGCCAGTCACCTTAAAGTATTGCCAATTTTAAAGGTCCGTAAGCTTCCCAGGTCCACCTCTTAAAGGGCCAGTACACTTAAAATGCTGTTGTTTTGAGGGTTTGTACACAACCCTGGTCAACCTCTTAAAGGACATAATTCCCTAAATTTGTCACCTCTTCAAGGGTGTGTCCACTTCTAGGGTCTGCCTCTTAAAGGGCCAGTCCGCAAAACATGTCACATGTTCAAGTGGCTTTCCACTTCATAAGCCACATTGACATTTCCAAAGGTCTGTCCATTCCCAGGGTTGTCTCTTAGAAGGCCACCCACACACAATAATGCATCTTTAAGGACTGTCCACTTCCATGGTCATCCTCTTCATAGGCCAGTCACCTTAAAGTATTGCCAATTTTAAAGGTCTGTAAGCTTCCCAGGTCCACCTCTTAAAGGGCCAGTACACTTAAAATACTGTTGTTTCAAGGGTTTGTACACAACCCTGGTCAACCTCTTAAAGGACATAATTCCCTAAATTTGTCACCTCTTCAAGGGTTTGTCCATATCTAGGGTCTGCCTCTTAAAGGGCCAGTCATCAAAACATGTCACATGTTCAAGTGGATTTCCACTTCATAAGCCACATTGACATTTCCAAAGTTCTGTCCATTCCCAGGGGTGTCTCTTAGAAGGCCACCCACACACAATAATGCATCTTTAAGGACTGTCCACTTCCATGGTCATCCTCTTCATAGGCCAGTCACCTTAAAGTATTGCCAATTTTAAAGGTCCGTAAGCTTCCCAGGTCCACCTCTTAAAGGGCCAGTACACTTAAAATGCTGTTGTTTTGAGGGTTTGTACACAACCCTGGTCAACCTCTTAAAGGACATAATTCCCTAAATTTGTCACCTCTTCAAGGGTGTGTCCACTTCTAGGGTCTGCCTCTTAAAGGGCCCGTCCGCAAAACATGTCACATGTTCAAGTGGCTTTCCACTTCATAAGCCACATTGACATTTCCAAAGGTCTGTCCATTCCCAGGGTTGTCTCTTAGAAGGCCACCCACACACAATAATGCATCTTTAAGGACTGTCCACTTCCATGGTCATCCTCTTCATAGGCCAGTCACCTTAAAGTATTGCCAATTTTAAAGGTCCGTAAGCTTCCCAGGTCCACCTCTTAAAGGGCCAGTACACTTAAAATGCTGTTTTTTCGAGGGTTTGTACACAACCCTGGTCAACCTCTTAAAGGACATAATTCCCTAAATTTGTCACCTCTTCAAGGGTTTGTCCCATTTCTAGGGTCTGCCTCTTAAAGGGCCAGTCCGCAAAACATGTCACATGTTCAAGTGGCTTTCCACTTCATAAGCCACATTGACATTTCCAAAGGTCTGTCCATTCCCAGGGTTGTCTCTTAGAAGGCCACCCACACACAATAATGCATCTTTAAGGACTGTCCACTTCCATGGTCATCCTCTTCATAGGCCAGTCACCTTAAAGTATTGCCAATTTTAAAGGTCTGTAAGCTACCCAGGTCCAACTCTTAAAGGGCCAGTACACTTAAAATACTGTTGTTTCAAGGGTTTGTACACAACCCTGGTCAACCTCTTAAAGGACATAATTCCCTAAATTTGTCACCTCTTAAAGGGTTTGTCCATATCTAGGGTCTGCCTCTTAAAGGGCCAGTCATCAAAACATGTCACATGTTCAAGTGGATTTCCACTTCATAAGCCACATTGACATTTCCAAAGGTCTGTCCATTCCCAGGGTTGTCTCTTAGATGGCCACCCACACACAATAATGCATCTTTAAGGACTGTCCACTTCCATGGTCATCCTCTTCATAGGCCAGTCACCTTAAAGTATTGCCAATTTTAAAGGTCCGTAAGCTTCCCAGGTCCACCTCTTAAAGGGCCAGTACACTTAAAATGCTGTTGTTTTGAGGGTTTGTACACAACCCTGGTCAACCTCTTAAAGGACATAATTCCCTAAATTTGTCACCTCTTCAAGGGTGTGTCCACTTCTAGGGTCTGCCTCTTAAAGGGCCAGTCCGCAAAACATGTCACATGTTCAAGTGGCTTTCCACTTCATAAGCCACATTGACATTTCCCAAGGTCTGTCCATTCCCAGGGTTGTCTCTTAGAAGGCCACCCACACACAATAATGCATCTTTAAGGACTGTCCACTTCCATGGTCATCCTCTTCATAGGCCAGTCACCTTAAAGTATTGCCAATTTTAAAGGTCCGTAAGCTTCCCAGGTCCACCTCTTAAAGGGCCAGTACACTTAAAATGCTGTTGTTTCGAGGGTTTGTACACAACCCTGGTCAACCTCTTAAAGGACATAATTCCCTAAATTTGTCACCTCTTCAAGGGTTTGTCCATATCTAGGGTCTGCCTCTTAAAGGGCCAGTCATCAAAACATGTCACATGTTCAAGTGGATTTCCACTTCATAAGCCACATTGACATTTCCAAAGGTCTGTCCATTCCCAGGGTTGTCTCTTAGAAGGCCACCCACACACAATAATGCATCTTTAAGGACTGTCCACTTCCATGGTCATCCTCTTCATAGGCCAGTCACCTTAAAGTATTGCCAATTTTAAAGGTCTGTAAGCTTCCCAGGTCCACCTCTTAAAGGGCCAGTACACTTAAAATACTGTTGTTTCAAGGGTTTGTACACAACCCTGGTCAACCTCTTAAAGGACATAAGTCCCTAAATTTGTCACCTCTTCAAGGGTTTGTCCATATCTAGGGTCTGCCTCTTAAAGGGCCAGTCATCAAAACATGTCACATGTTCAAGTGGATTTCCACTTCATAAGCCACATTGACATTTCCAAAGGTCTGTCCATTCCCAGGGTTGTCTCTTAGAAGGCCACCCACACACAATAATGCATCTTTAAGGACTGTCCACTTCCATGGTCATCCTCTTCATAGGCCAGTCACCTTAAAGTATTGCCAATTTTAAAGGTCTGTAAGCTTCCCAGGTCCACCTCTTAAAGGGCCAGTACACTTAAAATGCTGTTGTTTCGAGGGTTTGTACACAACCCTGGTCAACCTCTTAAAGGACATAATTCCCTAAATTTGTCACCTCTTCAAGGGTTTGTCCACTTCTAGGGTCTGCCTCTTAAAGGGCCAGTCCGCAAAACATGTCACATGTTCAAGTGGCTTTCCACTTCATAAGCCACATTGACATTTCCAAAGGTCTGTCCATTCCCAGGGTTGTCTCTTAGAAGGCCACCCACACACAATATTGCATCTTTAAGGACTGTCCACTTCCATGGTCATCCTCTTCATAGGCCAGTCACCTTAAAGTATTGCCAATTTTAAAGGTCCGTAAGCTTCCCAGGTCCACCTCTTAAAGGGCCAGTACACTTAAAATGCTGTTGTTTTGAGGGTTTGTACACAACCCTGGTCAACCTCTTAAAGGACATAATTCCCTAAATTTGTCACCTCTTCAAGGGTTTGTCCACTTCTAGGGTCTGCCTCTTAAAGGGCCAGTCATCAAAACATGTCACATGTTCAAGTGGCTTTCCACTTCATAAGCCACATTGACATTTCCAAAGGTCTGTCCATTCCCAGGGTTGTCTCTTAGAAGGCCACCCACACACAATAATGCATCTTTAAGGACTGTCCACTTCCATGGTCATCCTCTTCATAGGCCAGTCACCTTAAAGTATTGCCAATTTTAAAGGTCTGTAAGCTTCCCAGGTCCACCTCTTAAAGGGCCAGTACACTTAAAATACTGTTGTTTCAAGGGTTTGTACACAACCCTGGTCAACCTCTTAAAGGACATAATTCCCTAAATTTGTCACCTCTTCAAGGGTTTGTCCATATCTAGGGTCTGCCTCTTAAAGGGCCAGTCATCAAAACATGTCACATGTTCAAGTGGATTTCCACTTCATAAGCCACATTGACATTTCCAAAGGTCTGTCCATTCCCAGGGGTGTCTCTTAGAAGGCCACCCACACACAATAATGCATCTTTAAGGACTGTCCACTTCCATGGTCATCCTCTTCATAGGCCAGTCACCTTAAAGTATTGCCAATTTTAAAGGTCCGTAAGCTTCCCAGGTTCACCTCTTAAAGGGCCAGTACACTTAAAATGCTGTTGTTTTGAGGGTTTGTACACAACCCTGGTCAACCTCTTAAAGGACATAATTCCCTAAATTTGTCACCTCTTCAAGGGTGTGTCCACTTCTAGGGTCTGCCTCTTAAAGGGCCAGTCCGCAAAACATGTCACATGTTCAAGTGGCTTTCCACTTCATAAGCCACATTGACATTTCCAAAGGTCTGTCCATTCCCAGGGTTGTCTCTTAGAAGGCCACCCACACACAATAATGCATCTTTAAGGACTGTCCACTTCCATGGTCATCCTCTTCATAGGCCAGTCACCTTAAAGTATTGCCAATTTTAAAGGTCTGTAAGCTTCCCAGGTCCACCTCTTAAAGGGCCAGTACACTTAAAATACTGTTGTTTCAAGGGTTTGTACACAACCCTGGTCAACCTCTTAAAGGACATAATTCCCTAAATTTGTCACCTCTTCAAGGGTTTGTCCACATCTAGGGTCTGCCTCTTAAAGGGCCAGTCATCAAAACATGTCACATGTTCAAGTGGATTTCCACTTCATAAGCCACATTGACATTTCCAAAGGTCTGTCCATTCCCAGGGGTGTCTCTTAGAAGGCCACCCACACACAATAATGCATCTTTAAGGACTGTCCACTTCCATGGTCATCCTCTTCATAGGCCAGTCACCTTAAAGTATTGCCAATTTTAAAGGTCCGTAAGCTTCCCAGGTCCACCTCTTAAAGGGCCAGTACACTTAAAATGCTGTTGTTTTGAGGGTTTGTACACAACCCTGGTCAACCTCTTAAAGGACATAATTCCCTAAATTTGTCACCTCTTCAAGGGTGTGTCCACTTCTAGGGTCTGCCTCTTAAAGGGCCAGTCCGCAAAACATGTCACATGTTCAAGTGGCTTTCCACTTCATAAGCCACATTGACATTTCCAAAGGTCTGTCCATTCCCAGGGTTGTCTCTTAGAAGGCCACCCACACACAATAATGCATCTTTAAGGACTGTCCACTTCCATGGTCATCCTCTTCATAGGCCAGTCACCTTAAAGTATTGCCAATTTTAAAGGTCTGTAAGCTTCCCAGGTCCACCTCTTAAAGGGCCAGTACACTTAAAATACTGTTGTTTCAAGGGTTTGTACACAACCCTGGTCAACCTCTTAAAGGACATAATTCCCTAAATTTGTCACCTCTTCAAGGGTTTGTCCATATCTAGGGTCTGCCTCTTAAAGGGCCAGTCATCAAAACATGTCACATGTTCAAGTGGATTTCCACTTCATAAGCCACATTGACATTTCCCAAGGTCTGTCCATTCCCAGGGTTGTCTCTTAGAAGGCCACCCACACACAATAATGCATCTTTAAGGACTGTCCACTTCCATGGTCATCCTCTTCATAGGCCAGTCACCTTAAAGTATTGCCAATTTTAAAGGTCCGTAAGCTTCCCAGGTCCACCTCTTAAAGGGCCAGTACACTTAAAATGCTGTTGTTTCGAGGGTTTGTACACAACCCTGGTCAACCTCTTAAAGGACATAATTCCCTAAATTTGTCACCTCTTCAAGGGTTTGTCCACTTCTAGGGTCTGCCTCTTAAAGGGCCAGTCCGCAAAACATGTCACATGTTCAAGTGGCTTTCCACTTCATAAGCCACATTGACATTTCCAAAGGTCTGTCCATTCCCAGGGTTGTCTCTTAGAAGGCCACCCACACACAATAATGCATCTTTAAGGACTGTCCACTTCCATGGTCATCCTCTTCATAGGCCAGTCACCTTAAAGTATTGCCAATTTTAAAGGTCTGTAAGCTTCCCAGGTCCACCTCTTAAGGGCCAGTACACTTAAAATACTGTTGTTTCAAGGGTTTGTACACAACCCTGGTCAACCTCTTAAAGGACATAATTCCCTAAATTTGTCACCTCTTCAAGGGTTTGTCCATATCTAGGGTCTGCCTCTTAAAGGGCCAGTCATCAAAACATGTCACATGTTCAAGTGGATTTCCACTTCATAAGCCACATTGACATTTCCAAAGGTCTGTCCATTCCCAGGGGTGTCTCTTAGAAGGCCACCCACACACAATAATGCATCTTTAAGGACTGTCCACTTCCATGGTCATCCTCTTCATAGGCCAGTCACCTTAAAGTATTGCCAATTTTAAAGGTCCGTAAGCTTCCCAGGTCCACCTCTTAAAGGGCCAGTACACTTAAAATGCTGTTGTTTTGAGGGTTTGTACACAACCCTGGTCAACCTCTTAAAGGACATAATTCCCTAAATTTGTCACCTCTTCAAGGGTGTGTCCACTTCTAGGGTCTGCCTCTTAAAGGGCCAGTCCGCAAAACATGTCACATGTTCAAGTGGCTTTCCACTTCATAAGCCACATTGACATTTCCAAAGGTCTGTCCATTCCCAGGGTTGTCTCTTAGAAGGCCACCCACACACAATAATGCATCTTTAAGGACTGTCCACTTCCATGGTCATCCTCTTCATAGGCCAGTCACCTTAAAGTATTGCCAATTTTAAAGGTCTGTAAGCTTCCCAGGTCCACCTCTTAAAGGGCCAGTACACTTAAAATACTGTTGTTTCAAGGGTTTGTACACAACCCTGGTCAACCTCTTAAAGGACATAATTCCCTAAATTTGTCACCTCTTCAAGGGTTTGTCCATATCTAGGGTCTGCCTCTTAAAGGGCCAGTCATCAAAACATGTCACATGTTCAAGTGGATTTCCACTTCATAAGCCACATTGACATTTCCAAAGGTCTGTCCATTCCCAGGGGTGTCTCTTAGAAGGCCACCCACACACAATAATGCATCTTTAAGGACTGTCCACTTCCATGGTCATCCTCTTCATAGGCCAGTCACCTTAAAGTATTGCCAATTTTAAAGGTCCGTAAGCTTCCCAGGTCCACCTCTTAAAGGGCCAGTACACTTAAAATGCTGTTGTTTTGAGGGTTTGTACACAACCCTGGTCAACCTCTTAAAGGACATAATTCCCTAAATTTGTCACCTCTTCAAGGGTGTGTCCACTTCTAGGGTCTGCCTCTTAAAGGGCCAGTCCGCAAAACATGTCACATGTTCAAGTGGCTTTCCACTTCATAAGCCACATTGACATTTCCAAAGGTCTGTCCATTCCCAGGGTTGTCTCTTAGAAGGCCACCCACACACAATAATGCATCTTTAAGGACTGTCCACTTCCATGGTCATCCTCTTCATAGGCCAGTCACCTTAAAGTATTGCCAATTTTAAAGGTCCGTAAGCTTCCCAGGTCCACCTCTTAAAGGGCCAGTACACTTAAAATGCTGTTTTTTCGAGGGTTTGTACACAACCCTGGTCAACCTCTTAAAGGACATAATTCCCTAAATTTGTCACCTCTTCAAGGGTGTGTCCACTTCTAGGGTCTGCCTCTTAAAGGGCCAGTCCGCAAAACATGTCACATGTTCAAGTGGCTTTCCACTTCATAAGCCACATTGACATTTCCCAAGGTCTGTCCATTCCCAGGGTTGTCTCTTAGAAGGCCACCCACACACAATAATGCATCTTTAAGGACTGTCCACTTCCATGGTCATCCTCTTCATAGGCCAGTCACCTTAAAGTATTGCCAATTTTAAAGGTCCGTAAGCTTCCCAGGTCCACCTCTTAAAGGGCCAGTACACTTAAAATGCTGTTGTTTCGAGGGTTTGTACACAACCCTGGTCAACCTCTTAAAGGACATAATTCCCTAAATTTGTCACCTCTTCAAGGGTTTGTCCACTTCTAGGGTCTGCCTCTTAAAGGGCCAGTCCGCAAAACATGTCACATGTTCAAGTGGCTTTCCACTTCATAAGCCACATTGACATTTCCAAAGGTCTGTCCATTCCCAGGGTTGTCTCTTAGAAGGCCACCCACACACAATAATGCATCTTTAAGGACTGTCCACTTCCATGGTCATCCTCTTCATAGGCCAGTCACCTTAAAGTATTGCCAATTTTAAAGGTCCGTAAGCTTCCCAGGTCCACCTCTTAAAGGGCCAGTACACTTAAAATGCTGTTGTTTTGAGGGTTTGTACACAACCCTGGTCAACCTCTTAAAGGACATAATTCCCTAAATTTGTCACCTCTTCAAGGGTGTGTCCACTTCTAGGGTCTGCCTCTTAAAGGGCCAGTCCGCAAAACATGTCACATGTTCAAGTGGCTTTCCACTTCATAAGCCACATTGACATTTCCAAAGGTCTGTCCATTCCCAGGGTTGTCTCTTAGAAGGCCACCCACACACAATAATGCATCTTTAAGGACTGTCCACTTCCATGGTCATCCTCTTCATAGGCCAGTCACCTTAAAGTATTGCCAATTTTAAAGGTCTGTAAGCTTCCCAGGTCCACCTCTTAAAGGGCCAGTACACTTAAAATACTGTTGTTTCAAGGGTTTGTACACAACCCTGGTCAACCTCTTAAAGGACATAATTCCCTAAATTTGTCACCTCTTCAAGGGTTTGTCCATATCTAGGGTCTGCCTCTTAAAGGGCCAGTCATCAAAACATGTCACATGTTCAAGTGGATTTCCACTTCATAAGCCACATTGACATTTCCAAAGGTCTGTCCATTCCCAGGGGTGTCTCTTAGAAGGCCACCCACACACAATAATGCATCTTTAAGGACTGTCCACTTCCATGGTCATCCTCTTCATAGGCCAGTCACCTTAAAGTATTGCCAATTTTAAAGGTCCGTAAGCTTCCCAGGTCCACCTCTTAAAGGGCCAGTACACTTAAAATGCTGTTGTTTTGAGGGTTTGTACACAACCCTGGTCAACCTCTTAAAGGACATAATTCCCTAAATTTGTCACCTCTTCAAGGGTGTGTCCACTTCTAGGGTCTGCCTCTTAAAGGGCCAGTCCGCAAAACATGTCACATGTTCAAGTGGCTTTCCACTTCATAAGCCACATTGACATTTCCAAAGGTCTGTCCATTCCCAGGGTTGTCTCTTAGAAGGCCACCCACACACAATAATGCATCTTTAAGGACTGTCCACTTCCATGGTCATCCTCTTCATAGGCCAGTCACCTTAAAGTATTGCCAATTTTAAAGGTCCGTAAGCTTCCCAGGTCCACCTCTTAAAGGGCCAGTACACTTAAAATGCTGTTTTTTCGAGGGTTTGTACACAACCCTGGTCAACCTCTTAAAGGACATAATTCCCTAAATTTGTCACCTCTTCAAGGGTGTGTCCACTTCTAGGGTCTGCCTCTTAAAGGGCCAGTCCGCAAAACATGTCACATGTTCAAGTGGCTTTCCACTTCATAAGCCACATTGACATTTCCCAAGGTCTGTCCATTCCCAGGGTTGTCTCTTAGAAGGCCACCCACACACAATAATGCATCTTTAAGGACTGTCCACTTCCATGGTCATCCTCTTCATAGGCCAGTCACCTTAAAGTATTGCCAATTTTAAAGGTCCGTAAGCTTCCCAGGTCCACCTCTTAAAGGGCCAGTACACTTAAAATGCTGTTGTTTCGAGGGTTTGTACACAACCCTGGTCAACCTCTTAAAGGACATAATTCCCTAAATTTGTCACCTCTTCAAGGGTTTGTCCACTTCTAGGGTCTGCCTCTTAAAGGGCCAGTCCGCAAAACATGTCACATGTTCAAGTGGCTTTCCACTTCATAAGCCACATTGACATTTCCAAAGGTCTGTCCATTCCCAGGGTTGTCTCTTAGAAGGCCACCCACACACAATAATGCATCTTTAAGGACTGTCCACTTCCATGGTCATCCTCTTCATAGGCCAGTCACCTTAAAGTATTGCCAATTTTAAAGGTCCGTAAGCTTCCCAGGTCCACCTCTTAAAGGGCCAGTACACTTAAAATGCTGTTGTTTTGAGGGTTTGTACACAACCCTGGTCAACCTCTTAAAGGACATAATTCCCTAAATTTGTCACCTCTTCAAGGGTTTGTCCACTTCTAGGGTCTGCCTCTTAAAGGGCCAGTCATCAAAACATGTCACATGTTCAAGTGGCTTTCCACTTCATAAGCCACATTGACATTTCCAAAGGTCTGTCCATTCCCAGGGTTGTCTCTTAGAAGGCCACCCACACACAATAATGCATCTTTAAGGACTGTCCACTTCCATGGTCATCCTCTTCATAGGCCAGTCACCTTAAAGTATTGCCAATTTTAAAGGTCTGTAAGCTTCCCAGGTCCACCTCTTAAAGGGCCAGTACACTTAAAATACTGTTGTTTCAAGGGTTTGTACACAACCCTGGTCAACCTCTTAAAGGACATAATTCCCTAAATTTGTCACCTCTTCAAGGGTTTGTCCATATCTAGGGTCTGCCTCTTAAAGGGCCAGTCATCAAAACATGTCACATGTTCAAGTGGATTTCCACTTCATAAGCCACATTGACATTTCCAAAGGTCTGTCCATTCCCAGGGGTGTCTCTTAGAAGGCCACCCACACACAATAATGCATCTTTAAGGACTGTCCACTTCCATGGTCATCCTCTTCATAGGCCAGTCACCTTAAAGTATTGCCAATTTTAAAGGTCCGTAAGCTTCCCAGGTCCACCTCTTAAAGGGCCAGTACACTTAAAATGCTGTTGTTTCGAGGGTTTGTACACAACCCTGGTCAACCTCTTAAAGGACATAATTCCCTAAATTTGTCACCTCTTCAAGGGTTTGTCCACTTCTAGGGTCTGCCTCTTAAAGGGCCAGTCCGCAAAACATGTCACATGTTCAAGTGGCTTTCCACTTCATAAGCCACATTGACATTTCCAAAGGTCTGTCCATTCCCAGGGTTGTCTCTTAGAAGGCCACCCACACACAATAATGCATCTTTAAGGACTGTCCACTTCCATGGTCATCCTCTTCATAGGCCAGTCACCTTAAAGTATTGCCAATTTTAAAGGTCTGTAAGCTTCCCAGGTCCACCTCTTAAGGGCCAGTACACTTAAAATACTGTTGTTTCAAGGGTTTGTACACAACCCTGGTCAACCTCTTAAAGGACATAATTCCCTAAATTTGTCACCTCTTCAAGGGTTTGTCCATATCTAGGGTCTGCCTCTTAAAGGGCCAGTCATCAAAACATGTCACATGTTCAAGTGGATTTCCACTTCATAAGCCACATTGACATTTCCAAAGGTCTGTCCATTCCCAGGGGTGTCTCTTAGAAGGCCACCCACACACAATAATGCATCTTTAAGGACTGTCCACTTCCATGGTCATCCTCTTCATAGGCCAGTCACCTTAAAGTATTGCCAATTTTAAAGGTCCGTAAGCTTCCCAGGTCCACCTCTTAAAGGGCCAGTACACTTAAAATGCTGTTGTTTTGAGGGTTTGTACACAACCCTGGTCAACCTCTTAAAGGACATAATTCCCTAAATTTGTCACCTCTTCAAGGGTGTGTCCACTTCTAGGGTCTGCCTCTTAAAGGGCCAGTCCGCAAAACATGTCACATGTTCAAGTGGCTTTCCACTTCATAAGCCACATTGACATTTCCAAAGGTCTGTCCATTCCCAGGGTTGTCTCTTAGAAGGCCACCCACACACAATAATGCATCTTTAAGGACTGTCCACTTCCATGGTCATCCTCTTCATAGGCCAGTCACCTTAAAGTATTGCCAATTTTAAAGGTCTGTAAGCTTCCCAGGTCCACCTCTTAAAGGGCCAGTACACTTAAAATACTGTTGTTTCAAGGGTTTGTACACAACCCTGGTCAACCTCTTAAAGGACATAATTCCCTAAATTTGTCACCTCTTCAAGGGTTTGTCCATATCTAGGGTCTGCCTCTTAAAGGGCCAGTCATCAAAACATGTCACATGTTCAAGTGGATTTCCACTTCATAAGCCACATTGACATTTCCAAAGGTCTGTCCATTCCCAGGGGTGTCTCTTAGAAGGCCACCCACACACAATAATGCATCTTTAAGGACTGTCCACTTCCATGGTCATCCTCTTCATAGGCCAGTCACCTTAAAGTATTGCCAATTTTAAAGGTCCGTAAGCTTCCCAGGTCCACCTCTTAAAGGGCCAGTACACTTAAAATGCTGTTGTTTTGAGGGTTTGTACACAACCCTGGTCAACCTCTTAAAGGACATAATTCCCTAAATTTGTCACCTCTTCAAGGGTGTGTCCACTTCTAGGGTCTGCCTCTTAAAGGGCCAGTCCGCAAAACATGTCACATGTTCAAGTGGCTTTCCACTTCATAAGCCACATTGACATTTCCAAAGGTCTGTCCATTCCCAGGGTTGTCTCTTAGAAGGCCACCCACACACAATAATGCATCTTTAAGGACTGTCCACTTCCATGGTCATCCTCTTCATAGGCCAGTCACCTTAAAGTATTGCCAATTTTAAAGGTCCGTAAGCTTCCCAGGTCCACCTCTTAAAGGGCCAGTACACTTAAAATGCTGTTTTTTCGAGGGTTTGTACACAACCCTGGTCAACCTCTTAAAGGACATAATTCCCTAAATTTGTCACCTCTTCAAGGGTGTGTCCACTTCTAGGGTCTGCCTCTTAAAGGGCCAGTCCGCAAAACATGTCACATGTTCAAGTGGCTTTCCACTTCATAAGCCACATTGACATTTCCCAAGGTCTGTCCATTCCCAGGGTTGTCTCTTAGAAGGCCACCCACACACAATAATGCATCTTTAAGGACTGTCCACTTCCATGGTCATCCTCTTCATAGGCCAGTCACCTTAAAGTATTGCCAATTTTAAAGGTCCGTAAGCTTCCCAGGTCCACCTCTTAAAGGGCCAGTACACTTAAAATGCTGTTGTTTCGAGGGTTTGTACACAACCCTGGTCAACCTCTTAAAGGACATAATTCCCTAAATTTGTCACCTCTTCAAGGGTTTGTCCACTTCTAGGGTCTGCCTCTTAAAGGGCCAGTCCGCAAAACATGTCACATGTTCAAGTGGCTTTCCACTTCATAAGCCACATTGACATTTCCAAAGGTCTGTCCATTCCCAGGGTTGTCTCTTAGAAGGCCACCCACACACAATAATGCATCTTTAAGGACTGTCCACTTCCATGGTCATCCTCTTCATAGGCCAGTCACCTTAAAGTATTGCCAATTTTAAAGGTCCGTAAGCTTCCCAGGTCCACCTCTTAAAGGGCCAGTACACTTAAAATGCTGTTGTTTTGAGGGTTTGTACACAACCCTGGTCAACCTCTTAAAGGACATAATTCCCTAAATTTGTCACCTCTTCAAGGGTTTGTCCACTTCTAGGGTCTGCCTCTTAAAGGGCCAGTCATCAAAACATGTCACATGTTCAAGTGGCTTTCCACTTCATAAGCCACATTGACATTTCCAAAGGTCTGTCCATTCCCAGGGTTGTCTCTTAGAAGGCCACCCACACACAATAATGCATCTTTAAGGACTGTCCACTTCCATGGTCATCCTCTTCATAGGCCAGTCACCTTAAAGTATTGCCAATTTTAAAGGTCTGTAAGCTTCCCAGGTCCACCTCTTAAAGGGCCAGTACACTTAAAATACTGTTGTTTCAAGGGTTTGTACACAACCCTGGTCAACCTCTTAAAGGACATAATTCCCTAAATTTGTCACCTCTTCAAGGGTTTGTCCATATCTAGGGTCTGCCTCTTAAAGGGCCAGTCATCAAAACATGTCACATGTTCAAGTGGATTTCCACTTCATAAGCCACATTGACATTTCCAAAGGTCTGTCCATTCCCAGGGGTGTCTCTTAGAAGGCCACCCACACACAATAATGCATCTTTAAGGACTGTCCACTTCCATGGTCATCCTCTTCATAGGCCAGTCACCTTAAAGTATTGCCAATTTTAAAGGTCCGTAAGCTTCCCAGGTCCACCTCTTAAAGGGCCAGTACACTTAAAATGCTGTTGTTTTGAGGGTTTGTACACAACCCTGGTCAACCTCTTAAAGGACATAATTCCCTAAATTTGTCACCTCTTCAAGGGTGTGTCCACTTCTAGGGTCTGCCTCTTAAAGGGCCAGTCCGCAAAACATGTCACATGTTCAAGTGGCTTTCCACTTCATAAGCCACATTGACATTTCCAAAGGTCTGTCCATTCCCAGGGTTGTCTCTTAGAAGGCCACCCACACACAATAATGCATCTTTAAGGACTGTCCACTTCCATGGTCATCCTCTTCATAGGCCAGTCACCTTAAAGTATTGCCAATTTTAAAGGTCTGTAAGCTTCCCAGGTCCACCTCTTAAAGGGCCAGTACACTTAAAATACTGTTGTTTCAAGGGTTTGTACACAACCCTGGTCAACCTCTTAAAGGACATAATTCCCTAAATTTGTCACCTCTTCAAGGGTTTGTCCATATCTAGGGTCTGCCTCTTAAAGGGCCAGTCATCAAAACATGTCACATGTTCAAGTGGATTTCCACTTCATAAGCCACATTGACATTTCCCAAGGTCTGTCCATTCCCAGGGTTGTCTCTTAGAAGGCCACCCACACACAATAATGCATCTTTAAGGACTGTCCACTTCCATGGTCATCCTCTTCATAGGCCAGTCACCTTAAAGTATTGCCAATTTTAAAGGTCCGTAAGCTTCCCAGGTCCACCTCTTAAAGGGCCAGTACACTTAAAATGCTGTTGTTTCGAGGGTTTGTACACAACCCTGGTCAACCTCTTAAAGGACATAATTCCCTAAATTTGTCACCTCTTCAAGGGTTTGTCCACTTCTAGGGTCTGCCTCTTAAAGGGCCAGTCCGCAAAACATGTCACATGTTCAAGTGGCTTTCCACTTCATAAGCCACATTGACATTTCCAAAGGTCTGTCCATTCCCAGGGTTGTCTCTTAGAAGGCCACCCACACACAATAATGCATCTTTAAGGACTGTCCACTTCCATGGTCATCCTCTTCATAGGCCAGTCACCTTAAAGTATTGCCAATTTTAAAGGTCTGTAAGCTTCCCAGGTCCACCTCTTAAGGGCCAGTACACTTAAAATACTGTTGTTTCAAGGGTTTGTACACAACCCTGGTCAACCTCTTAAAGGACATAATTCCCTAAATTTGTCACCTCTTCAAGGGTTTGTCCATATCTAGGGTCTGCCTCTTAAAGGGCCAGTCATCAAAACATGTCACATGTTCAAGTGGATTTCCACTTCATAAGCCACATTGACATTTCCAAAGGTCTGTCCATTCCCAGGGGTGTCTCTTAGAAGGCCACCCACACACAATAATGCATCTTTAAGGACTGTCCACTTCCATGGTCATCCTCTTCATAGGCCAGTCACCTTAAAGTATTGCCAATTTTAAAGGTCCGTAAGCTTCCCAGGTCCACCTCTTAAAGGGCCAGTACACTTAAAATGCTGTTGTTTTGAGGGTTTGTACACAACCCTGGTCAACCTCTTAAAGGACATAATTCCCTAAATTTGTCACCTCTTCAAGGGTGTGTCCACTTCTAGGGTCTGCCTCTTAAAGGGCCAGTCCGCAAAACATGTCACATGTTCAAGTGGCTTTCCACTTCATAAGCCACATTGACATTTCCAAAGGTCTGTCCATTCCCAGGGTTGTCTCTTAGAAGGCCACCCACACACAATAATGCATCTTTAAGGACTGTCCACTTCCATGGTCATCCTCTTCATAGGCCAGTCACCTTAAAGTATTGTCAATTTTAAAGGTCTGTAAGCTTCCCAGGTCCACCTCTTAAAGGGCCAGTACACTTAAAATACTGTTGTTTCAAGGGTTTGTACACAACCCTGGTCAACCTCTTAAAGGACATAATTCCCTAAATTTGTCACCTCTTCAAGGGTTTGTCCATATCTAGGGTCTGCCTCTTAAAGGGCCAGTCATCAAAACATGTCACATGTTCAAGTGGATTTCCACTTCATAAGCCACATTGACATTTCCAAAGGTCTGTCCATTCCCAGGGGTGTCTCTTAGAAGGCCACCCACACACAATAATGCATCTTTAAGGACTGTCCACTTCCATGGTCATCCTCTTCATAGGCCAGTCACCTTAAAGTATTGCCAATTTTAAAGGTCCGTAAGCTTCCCAGGTCCACCTCTTAAAGGGCCAGTACACTTAAAATGCTGTTGTTTTGAGGGTTTGTACACAACCCTGGTCAACCTCTTAAAGGACATAATTCCCTAAATTTGTCACCTCTTCAAGGGTGTGTCCACTTCTAGGGTCTGCCTCTTAAAGGGCCAGTCCGCAAAACATGTCACATGTTCAAGTGGCTTTCCACTTCATAAGCCACATTGACATTTCCAAAGGTCTGTCCATTCCCAGGGTTGTCTCTTAGAAGGCCACCCACACACAATAATGCATCTTTAAGGACTGTCCACTTCCATGGTCATCCTCTTCATAGGCCAGTCACCTTAAAGTATTGCCAATTTTAAAGGTCCGTAAGCTTCCCAGGTCCACGTCTTAAAGGGCCAGTACACTTAAAATGCTGTTTTTTCGAGGGTTTGTACACAACCCTGGTCAACCTCTTAAAGGACATAATTCCCTAAATTTGTCACCTCTTCAAGGGTGTGTCCACTTCTAGGGTCTGCCTCTTAAAGGGCCAGTCCGCAAAACATGTCACATGTTCAAGTGGCTTTCCACTTCATAAGCCACATTGACATTTCCCAAGGTCTGTCCATTCCCAGGGTTGTCTCTTAGAAGGCCACCCACACACAATAATGCATCTTTAAGGACTGTCCACTTCCATGGTCATCCTCTTCATAGGCCAGTCACCTTAAAGTATTGCCAATTTTAAAGGTCCGTAAGCTTCCCAGGTCCACCTCTTAAAGGGCCAGTACACTTAAAATGCTGTTGTTTCGAGGGTTTGTACACAACCCTGGTCAACCTCTTAAAGGACATAATTCCCTAAATTTGTCACCTCTTCAAGGGTTTGTCCACTTCTAGGGTCTGCCTCTTAAAGGGCCAGTCCGCAAAACATGTCACATGTTCAAGTGGCTTTCCACTTCATAAGCCACATTGACATTTCCAAAGGTCTGTCCATTCCCAGGGTTGTCTCTTAGAAGGCCACCCACACACAATAATGCATCTTTAAGGACTGTCCACTTCCATGGTCATCCTCTTCATAGGCCAGTCACCTTAAAGTATTGCCAATTTTAAAGGTCCGTAAGCTTCCCAGGTCCACCTCTTAAAGGGCCAGTACACTTAAAATGCTGTTGTTTTGAGGGTTTGTACACAACCCTGGTCAACCTCTTAAAGGACATAATTCCCTAAATTTGTCACCTCTTCAAGGGTTTGTCCACTTCTAGGGTCTGCCTCTTAAAGGGCCAGTCATCAAAACATGTCACATGTTCAAGTGGCTTTCCACTTCATAAGCCACATTGACATTTCCAAAGGTCTGTCCATTCCCAGGGTTGTCTCTTAGAAGGCCACCCACACACAATAATGCATCTTTAAGGACTGTCCACTTCCATGGTCATCCTCTTCATAGGCCAGTCACCTTAAAGTATTGCCAATTTTAAAGGTCTGTAAGCTTCCCAGGTCCACCTCTTAAAGGGCCAGTACACTTAAAATACTGTTGTTTCAAGGGTTTGTACACAACCCTGGTCAACCTCTTAAAGGACATAATTCCCTAAATTTGTCACCTCTTCAAGGGTTTGTCCATATCTAGGGTCTGCCTCTTAAAGGGCCAGTCATCAAAACATGTCACATGTTCAAGTGGATTTCCACTTCATAAGCCACATTGACATTTCCAAAGGTCTGTCCATTCCCAGGGGTGTCTCTTAGAAGGCCACCCACACACAATAATGCATCTTTAAGGACTGTCCACTTCCATGGTCATCCTCTTCATAGGCCAGTCACCTTAAAGTATTGCCAATTTTAAAGGTCCGTAAGCTTCCCAGGTCCACCTCTTAAAGGGCCAGTACACTTAAAATGCTGTTGTTTCGAGGGTTTGTACACAACCCTGGTCAACCTCTTAAAGGACATAATTCCCTAAATTTGTCACCTCTTGAAGGGTTTGTCCACTTCTAGGGTCTGCCTCTTAAAGGGCCAGTCCGCAAAACATGTCACATGTTCAAGTGGCTTTCCACTTCATAAGCCACATTGACATTTCCAAAGGTCTGTCCATTCCCAGGGTTGTCTCTTAGAAGGCCACCCACACACAATAATGCATCTTTAAGGACTGTCCACTTCCATGGTCATCCTCTTCATAGGCCAGTCACCTTAAAGTATTGCCAATTTTAAAGGTCTGTAAGCTTCCCAGGTCCACCTCTTAAGGGCCAGTACACTTAAAATACTGTTGTTTCAAGGGTTTGTACACAACCCTGGTCAACCTCTTAAAGGACATAATTCCCTAAATTTGTCACCTCTTCAAGGGTTTGTCCATATCTAGGGTCTGCCTCTTAAAGGGCCAGTCATCAAAACATGTCACATGTTCAAGTGGATTTCCACTTCATAAGCCACATTGACATTTCCAAAGGTCTGTCCATTCCCAGGGGTGTCTCTTAGAAGGCCACCCACACACAATAATGCATCTTTAAGGACTGTCCACTTCCATGGTCATCCTCTTCATAGGCCAGTCACCTTAAAGTATTGCCAATTTTAAAGGTCCGTAAGCTTCCCAGGTCCACCTCTTAAAGGGCCAGTACACTTAAAATGCTGTTGTTTTGAGGGTTTGTACACAACCCTGGTCAACCTCTTAAAGGACATAATTCCCTAAATTTGTCACCTCTTCAAGGGTGTGTCCACTTCTAGGGTCTGCCTCTTAAAGGGCCAGTCCGCAAAACATGTCACATGTTCAAGTGGCTTTCCACTTCATAAGCCACATTGACATTTCCAAAGGTCTGTCCATTCCCAGGGTTGTCTCTTAGAAGGCCACCCACACACAATAATGCATCTTTAAGGACTGTCCACTTCCATGGTCATCCTCTTCATAGGCCAGTCACCTTAAAGTATTGCCAATTTTAAAGGTCTGTAAGCTTCCCAGGTCCACCTCTTAAAGGGCCAGTACACTTAAAATACTGTTGTTTCAAGGGTTTGTACACAACCCTGGTCAACCTCTTAAAGGACATAATTCCCTAAATTTGTCACCTCTTCAAGGGTTTGTCCATATCTAGGGTCTGCCTCTTAAAGGGCCAGTCATCAAAACATGTCACATGTTCAAGTGGATTTCCACTTCATAAGCCACATTGACATTTCCAAAGGTCTGTCCATTCCCAGGGGTGTCTCTTAGAAGGCCACCCACACACAATAATGCATCTTTAAGGACTGTCCACTTCCATGGTCATCCTCTTCATAGGCCAGTCACCTTAAAGTATTGCCAATTTTAAAGGTCCGTAAGCTTCCCAGGTCCACCTCTTAAAGGGCCAGTACACTTAAAATGCTGTTGTTTTGAGGGTTTGTACACAACCCTGGTCAACCTCTTAAAGGACATAATTCCCTAAATTTGTCACCTCTTCAAGGGTGTGTCCACTTCTAGGGTCTGCCTCTTAAAGGGCCAGTCCGCAAAACATGTCACATGTTCAAGTGGCTTTCCACTTCATAAGCCACATTGACATTTCCAAAGGTCTGTCCATTCCCAGGGTTGTCTCTTAGAAGGCCACCCACACACAATAATGCATCTTTAAGGACTGTCCACTTCCATGGTCATCCTCTTCATAGGCCAGTCACCTTAAAGTATTGCCAATTTTAAAGGTCCGTAAGCTTCCCAGGTCCACCTCTTAAAGGGCCAGTACACTTAAAATGCTGTTTTTTCGAGGGTTTGTACACAACCCTGGTCAACCTCTTAAAGGACATAATTCCCTAAATTTGTCACCTCTTCAAGGGTGTGTCCACTTCTAGGGTCTGCCTCTTAAAGGGCCAGTCCGCAAAACATGTCACATGTTCAAGTGGCTTTCCACTTCATAAGCCACATTGACATTTCCCAAGGTCTGTCCATTCCCAGGGTTGTCTCTTAGAAGGCCACCCACACACAATAATGCATCTTTAAGGACTGTCCACTTCCATGGTCATCCTCTTCATAGGCCAGTCACCTTAAAGTATTGCCAATTTTAAAGGTCCGTAAGCTTCCCAGGTCCACCTCTTAAAGGGCCAGTACACTTAAAATGCTGTTGTTTCGAGGGTTTGTACACAACCCTGGTCAACCTCTTAAAGGACATAATTCCCTAAATTTGTCACCTCTTCAAGGGTTTGTCCACTTCTAGGGTCTGCCTCTTAAAGGGCCAGTCCGCAAAACATGTCACATGTTCAAGTGGCTTTCCACTTCATAAGCCACATTGACATTTCCAAAGGTCTGTCCATTCCCAGGGTTGTCTCTTAGAAGGCCACCCACACACAATAATGCATCTTTAAGGACTGTCCACTTCCATGGTCATCCTCTTCATAGGCCAGTGACCTTAAAGTATTGCCAATTTTAAAGGTCCGTAAGCTTCCCAGGTCCACCTCTTAAAGGGCCAGTACACTTAAAATGCTGTTGTTTTGAGGGTTTGTACACAACCCTGGTCAACCTCTTAAAGGACATAATTCCCTAAATTTGTCACCTCTTCAAGGGTTTGTCCACTTCTAGGGTCTGCCTCTTAAAGGGCCAGTCATCAAAACATGTCACATGTTCAAGTGGCTTTCCACTTCATAAGCCACATTGACATTTCCAAAGGTCTGTCCATTCCCAGGGTTGTCTCTTAGAAGGCCACCCACACACAATAATGCATCTTTAAGGACTGTCCACTTCCATGGTCATCCTCTTCATAGGCCAGTCACCTTAAAGTATTGCCAATTTTAAAGGTCTGTAAGCTTCCCAGGTCAACCTCTTAAAGGGCCAGTACACTTAAAATACTGTTGTTTCAAGGGTTTGTACACAACCCTGGTCAACCTCTTAAAGGACATAATTCCCTAAATTTGTCACCTCTTCAAGGGTTTGTCCATATCTAGGGTCTGCCTCTTAAAGGGCCAGTCATCAAAACATGTCACATGTTCAAGTGGATTTCCACTTCATAAGCCACATTGACATTTCCAAAGGTCTGTCCATTCCCAGGGGTGTCTCTTAGAAGGCCACCCACACACAATAATGCATCTTTAAGGACTGTCCACTTCCATGGTCATCCTCTTCATAGGCCAGTCACCTTAAAGTATTGCCAATTTTAAAGGTCCGTAAGCTTCCCAGGTTCACCTCTTAAAGGGCCAGTACACTTAAAATGCTGTTGTTTTGAGGGTTTGTACACAACCCTGGTCAACCTCTTAAAGGACATAATTCCCTAAATTTGTCACCTCTTCAAGGGTGTGTCCACTTCTAGGGTCTGCCTCTTAAAGGGCCAGTCCGCAAAACATGTCACATGTTCAAGTGGCTTTCCACTTCATAAGCCACATTGACATTTCCAAAGGTCTGTCCATTCCCAGGGTTGTCTCTTAGAAGGCCACCCACACACAATAATGCATCTTTAAGGACTGTCCACTTCCATGGTCATCCTCTTCATAGGCCAGTCACCTTAAAGTATTGCCAATTTTAAAGGTCTGTAAGCTTCCCAGGTCCACCTCTTAAAGGGCCAGTACACTTAAAATACTGTTGTTTCAAGGGTTTGTACACAACCCTGGTCAACCTCTTAAAGGACATAATTCCCTAAATTTGTCACCTCTTCAAGGGTTTGTCCATATCTAGGGTCTGCCTCTTAAAGGGCCAGTCATCAAAACATGTCACATGTTCAAGTGGATTTCCACTTCATAAGCCACATTGACATTTCCAAAGGTCTGTCCATTCCCAGGGTTGTCTCTTAGAAGGCCACCCACACACAATAATGCATCTTTAAGGACTGTCCACTTCCATGGTCATCCTCTTCATAGGCCAGTCACCTTAAAGTATTGCCAATTTTAAAGGTCCGTAAGCTTCCCAGGTCCACCTCTTAAAGGGCCAGTACACTTAAAATGCTGTTGTTTTGAGGGTTTGTACACAACCCTGGTCAACCTCTTAAAGGACATAATTCCCTAAATTTGTCACCTCTTCAAGGGTGTGTCCACTTCTAGGGTCTGCCTCTTAAAGGGCCAGTCCGCAAAACATGTCACATGTTCAAGTGGCTTTCCACTTCATAAGCCACATTGACATTTCCAAAGGTCTGTCCATTCCCAGGGTTGTCTCTTAGAAGGCCACCCACACACAATAATGCATCTTTAAGGACTGTCCACTTCCATGGTCATCCTCTTCATAGGCCAGTCACCTTAAAGTATTGCCAATTTTAAAGGTCTGTAAGCTTCCCAGGTCCACCTCTTAAAGGGCCAGTACACTTAAAATACTGTTGTTTCAAGGGTTTGTACACAACCCTGGTCAACCTCTTAAAGGACATAATTCCCTAAATTTGTCACCTCTTCAAGGGTTTGTCCATATCTAGGGTCTGCCTCTTAAAGGGCCAGTCATCAAAACATGTCACATGTTCAAGTGGATTTCCACTTCATAAGCCACATTGACATTTCCAAAGGTCTGTCCATTCCCAGGGTTGTCTCTTAGAAGGCCACCCACACACAATAATGCATCTTTAAGGACTGTCCACTTCCATGGTCATCCTCTTCATAGGCCAGTCACCTTAAAGTATTGCCAATTTTAAAGGTCTGTAAGCTTCCCAGGTCCACCTCTTAAAGGGCCAGTACACTTAAAATGCTGTTGTTTCGAGGGTTTGTACACAACCCTGGTCAACCTCTTAAAGGACATAATTCCCTAAATTTGTCACCTCTTCAAGGGTTTGTCCACTTCTAGGGTCTGCCTCTTAAAGGGCCAGTCCGCAAAACATGTCACATGTTCAAGTGGCTTTCCACTTCATAAGCCACATTGACATTTCCAAAGGTCTGTCCATTCCCAGGGTTGTCTCTTAGAAGGCCACCCACACACAATAATGCATCTTTAAGGACTGTCCACTTCCATGGTCATCCTCTTCATAGGCCAGTCACCTTAAAGTATTGCCAATTTTAAAGGTCTGTAAGCTTCCCAGGTCCACCTCTTAAAGGGCCAGTACACTTAAAATACTGTTGTTTCAAGGGTTTGTACACAACCCTGGTCAACCTCTTAAAGGACATAATTCCCTAAATTTGTCACCTCTTCAAGGGTTTGTCCACTTCTAGGGTCTGCCTCTTAAAGGGCCAGTCATCAAAACATGTCACATGTTCAAGTGGATTTCCACTTCATAAGCCACATTGACATTTCCAAAGGTCTGTCCATTCCCAGGGTTGTCTCTTAGAAGGCCACCCACACACAATAATGCATCTTTAAGGACTGTCCACTTCCATGGTCATCCTCTTCATAGGCCAGTCACCTTAAAGTATTGCCAATTTTAAAGGTCTGTAAGCTTCCCAGGTCCACCTCTTAAAGGGCCAGTACACTTAAAATGCTGTTGTTTCGAGGGTTTGTACACAACCCTGGTCAACCTCCTAAAGGACATAATTCCCTAAATTTGTCACCTCTTCAAGGGTTTGTCCACTTCTAGGGTCTGCCTCTTAAAGGGCCAGTCCGCAAAACATGTCACATGTTCAAGTGGCTTTCCACTTCATAAGCCACATTGACATTTCCAAAGGTCTGTCCATTCCCAGGGTTGTCTCTTAGAAGGCCACCCACACACAATAATGCATCTTTAAGGACTGTCCACTTCCATGGTCATCCTCTTCATAGGCCAGTCACCTTAAAGTATTGCCAATTTTAAAGGTCCGTAAGCTTCCCAGGTCCACCTCTTAAAGGGCCAGTACACTTAAAATGCTGTTGTTTCAAGGGTTTGTACACAACCCTGGTCAACCTCTTAAAGGACATAATTCCCTAAATTTGTCACCTCTTCAAGGGTTTGTCCACTTCTAGGGTCTGCCTCTTAAAGGGCCAGTCATCAAAACATGTCACATGTTCAAGTGGCTTTCCACTTCATAAGCCACATTGACATTTCCAAAGGTCTGTCCATTCCCAGGGTTGTCTCTTAGAAGGCCACCCACACACAATAATGCATCTTTAAGGACTGTCCACTTCCATGGTCATCCTCTTCATAGGCCAGTCACCTTAAAGTATTGCCAATTTTAAAGGTCTGTAAGCTTCCCAGGTCCACCTCTTAAAGGGCCAGTACACTTAAAATACTGTTGTTTCAAGGGTTTGTACACAACCCTGGTCAACCTCTTAAAGGACATAATTCCCTAAATTTGTCACCTCTTCAAGGGTGTGTCCACTTCTAGGGTCTGCCTCTTAAAGGGCCAGTCATCAAAACATGTCACATGTTCAAGTGGATTTCCACTTCATAAGCCACATTGACATTTCCAAAGGTCTGTCCATTCCCAGGGTTGTCTCTTAGAAGGCCACCCACACACAATAATGCATCTTTAAGGACTGTCCACTTCCATGGTCATCCTCTTCATAGGCCAGTCACCTTAAAGTATTGCCAATTTTAAAGGTCTGTAAGCTTCCCAGGTCCACCTCTTAAAGGGCCAGTACACTTAAAATACTGTTGTTTCAAGGGTTTGTACACAACCCTGGTCAACCTCTTAAAGGACATAATTCCCTAAATTTGTCACCTCTTCAAGGGTGTGTCCACTTCTAGGGTCTGCCTCTTAAAGGGCCAGTCCGCAAAACATGTCACATGTTCAAGTGGCTTTCCACTTCATAAGCCACATTGACATTTCCAAAGGTCTGTCCATTCCCAGGGTTGTCTCTTAGAAGGCCACCCACACACAATAATGCATCTTTAAGGACTGTCCACTTCCATGGTCATCCTCTTCATAGGCCAGTCACCTTAAAGTATTGCCAATTTTAAAGGTCTGTAAGCTTCCCAGGTCCACCTCTTAAAGGGCCAGTACACTTAAAATACTGTTGTTTCAAGGGTTTGTACACAACCCTGGTCAACCTCTTAAAGGACATAATTCCCTAAATTTGTCACCTCTTCAAGGGTTTGTCCATATCTAGGGTCTGCCTCTTAAAGGGCCAGTCATCAAAACATGTCACATGTTCAAGTGGATTTCCACTTCATAAGCCACATTGACATTTCCAAAGGTCTGTCCATTCCCAGGGGTGTCTCTTAGAAGGCCACCCACACACAATAATGCATCTTTAAGGACTGTCCACTTCCATGGTCATCCTCTTCATAGGCCAGTCACCTTAAAGTATTGCTAATTTTAAAGGTCTGTAAGCTTCCCAGGTCCACCTCTTAAAGGGCCAGTACACTTAAAATACTGTTGTTTCAAGGGTTTGTACACAACCCTGGTCAACCTCTTAAAGGACATAATTCCCTAAATTTGTCACCTCTTCAAGGGTTTGTCCATATCTAGGGTCTGCCTCTTAAAGGGCCAGTCATCAAAACATGTCACATGTTCAAGTGGATTTCCACTTCATAAGCCACATTGACATTTCCCAAGGTCTGTCCATTCCCAGGGTTGTCTCTTAGAAGGCCACCCACACACAATAATGCATCTTTAAGGACTGTCCACTTCCATGGTCATCCTCTTCATAGGCCAGTCACCTTAAAGTATTGCCAATTTTAAAGGTCCGTAAGCTTCCCAGGTCCACCTCTTAAAGGGCCAGTACACTTAAAATGCTGTTGTTTTGAGGGTTTGTACACAACCCTGGTCAACCTCTTAAAGGACATAATTCCCTAAATTTGTCACCTCTTCAAGGGTGTGTCCACTTCTAGGGTCTGCCTCTTAAAGGGCCAGTCCGCAAAACATGTCACATGTTCAAGTGGCTTTCCACTTCATAAGCCACATTGACATTTCCAAAGGTCTGTCCATTCCCAGGGTTGTCTCTTAGAAGGCCACCCACACACAATAATGCATCTTTAAGGACTGTCCACTTCCATGGTCATCCTCTTCATAGGCCAGTCACCTTAAAGTATTGCCAATTTTAAAGGTCCGTAAGCTTCCCAGGTCCACCTCTTAAAGGGCCAGTACACTTAAAATGCTGTTTTTTCGAGGGTTTGTACACAACCCTGGTCAACCTCTTAAAGGACATAATTCCCTAAATTTGTCACCTCTTCAAGGGTTTGTCCCATTTCTAGGGTCTGCCTCTTAAAGGGCCAGTCCGCAAAACATGTCACATGTTCAAGTGGCTTTCCACTTCATAAGCCACATTGACATTTCCAAAGGTCTGTCCATTCCCAGGGTTGTCTCTTAGAAGGCCACCCACACACAATAATGCATCTTTAAGGACTGTCCACTTCCATGGTCATCCTCTTCATAGGCCAGTCACCTTAAAGTATTGCCAATTTTAAAGGTCTGTAAGCTACCCAGGTCCAACTCTTAAAGGGCCAGTACACTTAAAATACTGTTGTATCAAGGGTTTGTACACAACCCTGGTCAACCTCTTAAAGGACATAATTCCCTAAATTTGTCACCTCTTCAAGGGTTTGTCCATATCTAGGGTCTGCCTCTTAAAGGGCCAGTCATCAAAACATGTCACATGTTCAAGTGGATTTCCACTTCATAAGCCACATTGACATTTCCAAAGGTCTGTCCATTCCCAGGGTTGTCTCTTAGAAGGCCACCCACACACAATAATGCATCTTTAAGGACTGTCCACTTCCATGGTCATCCTCTTCATAGGCCAGTCACCTTAAAGTATTGCCAATTTTAAAGGTCCGTAAGCTTCCCAGGTCCACCTCTTAAAGGGCCAGTACACTTAAAATGCTGTTGTTTCGAGGATTTGTACACAACCCTGGTCAACCTCTTAAAGGACATAATTCCCTAAATTTGTCACCTCTTCAAGGGTTTGTCCACTTCTAGGGTCTGCCTCTTAAAGGGCCAGTCCGCAAAACATGTCACATGTTCAAGTGGCTTTCCACTTCATAAGCCACATTGACATTTCCAAAGGTCTGTCCATTCCCAGGGTTGTCTCTTAGATGGCCACCCACACACAATAATGCATCTTTAAGGACTGTCCACTTCCATGGTCATCCTCTTCATAGGCCAGTCACCTTAAAGTATTGCCAATTTTAAAGGTCCGTAAGCTTCCCAGGTCCACCTCTTAAAGGGCCAGTACACTTAAAATGCTGTTGTTTTGAGGGTTTGTACACAACCCTGGTCAACCTCTTAAAGGACATAATTCCCTAAATTTGTCACCTCTTCAAGGGTGTGTCCACTTCTAGGGTCTGCCTCTTAAAGGGCCAGTCCGCAAAACATGTCACATGTTCAAGTGGCTTTCCACTTCATAAGCCACATTGACATTTCCCAAGGTCTGTCCATTCCCAGGGTTGTCTCTTAGAAGGCCACCCACACACAATAATGCATCTTTAAGGACTGTCCACTTCCATGGTCATCCTCTTCATAGGCCAGTCACCTTAAAGGATTGCCAATTTTAAAGGTCTGTAAGCTTCCCAGGTCCACCTCTTAAAGGGCCAGTACACTTAAAATGCTGTTGTTTCAAGGGTTTGTACACAACCCTGGTCAACCTCTTAAAGGACATAATTCCCTAAATTTGTCACCTCTTCAAGGGTTTGTCCATATCTAGGGTCTGCCTCTTAAAGGGCCAGTCATCAAAACATGTCACATGTTCAAGTGGATTTCCACTTCATAAGCCACATTGACATTTCCCAAGGTCTGTCCATTCCCAGGGTTGTCTCTTAGAAGGCCACCCACACACAATAATGCATCTTTAAGGACTGTCCACTTCCATGGTCATCCTCTTCATAGGCCAGTCACCTTAAAGTATTGCCAATTTTAAAGGTCCGTAAGCTTCCCAGGTCCACCTCTTAAAGGGCCAGTACACTTAAAATGCTGTTGTTTCGAGGGTTTGTACACAACCCTGGTCAACCTCTTAAAGGACATAATTCCCTAAATTTGTCACCTCTTCAAGGGTTTGTCCACTTCTAGGGTCTGCCTCTTAAAGGGCCAGTCCGCAAAACATGTCACATGTTCAAGTGGCTTTCCACTTCATAAGCCACATTGACATTTCCAAAGGTCTGTCCATTCCCAGGGTTGTCTCTTAGAAGGCCACCCACACACAATAATGCATCTTTAAGGACTGTCCACTTCCATGGTCATCCTCTTCATAGGCCAGTCACTTTAAAGTATTGCCAATTTTAAAGGTCTGTAAGCTTCCCAGGTCCACCTCTTAAAGGGCCAGTACACTTAAAATACTGTTGTTTCAAGGGTTTGTACACAACCCTGGTCAACCTCTTAAAGGACATAATTCCCTAAATTTGTCACCTCTTCAAGGGTTTGTCCATATCTAGGGTCTGCCTCTTAAAGGGCCAGTCATCAAAACATGTCACATGTTCAAGTGGATTTCCACTTCATAAGCCACATTGACATTTCCAAAGGTCTGTCCATTCCCAGGGGTGTCTCTTAGAAGGCCACCCACACACAATAATGCATCTTTAAGGACTGTCCACTTCCATGGTCATCCTCTTCATAGGCCAGTCACCTTAAAGTATTGCCAATTTTAAAGGTCCGTAAGCTTCCCAGGTCCACCTCTTAAAGGGCCAGTACACTTAAAATGCTGTTGTTTTGAGGGTTTGTACACAACCCTGGTCAACCTCTTAAAGGACATAATTCCCTAAATTTGTCACCTCTTCAAGGGTGTGTCCACTTCTAGGGTCTGCCTCTTAAAGGGCCAGTCCGCAAAACATGTCACATGTTCAAGTGGCTTTCCACTTCATAAGCCACATTGACATTTCCAAAGGTCTGTCCATTCCCAGGGTTGTCTCTTAGAAGGCCACCCACACACAATAATGCATCTTTAAGGACTGTCCACTTCCATGGTCATCCTCTTCATAGGCCAGTCACCTTAAAGTATTGCCAATTTTAAAGGTCTGTAAGCTTCCCAGGTCCACCTCTTAAAGGGCCAGTACACTTAAAATACTGTTGTTTCAAGGGTTTGTACACAACCCTGGTCAACCTCTTAAAGGACATAATTCCCTAAATTTGTCACCTCTTCAAGGGATTGTCCATATCTAGGGTCTGCCTCTTAAAGGGCCAGTCATCAAAACATGTCACATGTTCAAGTGGATTTCCACTTCATAAGCCACATTGACATTTCCAAAGGTCTGTCCATTCCCAGGGGTGTCTCTTAGAAGGCCACCCACACACAATAATGCATCTTTAAGGACTGTCCACTTCCATGGTCATCCTCTTCATAGGCCAGTCACCTTAAAGTATTGCCAATTTTAAAGGTCCGTAAGCTTCCCAGGTTCACCTCTTAAAGGGCCAGTACACTTAAAATGCTGTTGTTTTGAGGGTTTGTACACAACCCTGGTCAACCTCTTAAAGGACATAATTCCCTAAATTTGTCACCTCTTCAAGGGTGTGTCCACTTCTAGGGTCTGCCTCTTAAAGGGCCAGTCCGCAAAACATGTCACATGTTCAAGTGGCTTTCCACTTCATAAGCCACATTGACATTTCCAAAGGTCTGTCCATTCCCAGGGTTGTCTCTTAGAAGGCCACCCACACACAATAATGCATCTTTAAGGACTGTCCACTTCCATGGTCATCCTCTTCATAGGCCAGTCACCTTAAAGTATTGCCAATTTTAAAGGTCTGTAAGCTTCCCAGGTCCACCTCTTAAAGGGCCAGTACACTTAAAATACTGTTGTTTCAAGGGTTTGTACACAACCCTGGTCAACCTCTTAAAGGACATAATTCCCTAAATTTGTCACCTCTTCAAGGGTTTGTCCATATCTAGGGTCTGCCTCTTAAAGGGCCAGTCATCAAAACATGTCACATGTTCAAGTGGATTTCCACTTCATAAGCCACATTGACATTTCCCAAGGTCTGTCCATTCCCAGGGTTGTCTCTTAGAAGGCCACCCACACACAATAATGCATCTTTAAGGACTGTCCACTTCCATGGTCATCCTCTTCATAGGCCAGTCACCTTAAAGTATTGCCAATTTTAAAGGTCCGTAAGCTTCCCAGGTCCACCTCTTAAAGGGCCAGTACACTTAAAATGCTGTTGTTTCGAGGGTTTGTACACAACCCTGGTCAACCTCTTAAAGGACATAATTCCCTAAATTTGTCACCTCTTCAAGGGTTTGTCCACTTCTAGGGTCTGCCTCTTAAAGGGCCAGTCCGCAAAACATGTCACATGTTCAAGTGGCTTTCCACTTCATAAGCCACATTGACATTTCCAAAGGTCTGTCCATTCCCAGGGTTGTCTCTTAGATGGCCACCCACACACAATAATGCATCTTTAAGGACTGTCCACTTCCATGGTCATCCTCTTCATAGGCCAGTCACCTTAAAGTATTGCCAATTTTAAAGGTCTGTAAGCTTCCCAGGTCCACCTCTTAAAGGGCCAGTACACTTAAAATACTGTTGTTTCAAGGGTTTGTACACAACCCTGGTCAACCTCTTAAAGGACATAATTCCCTAAATTTGTCACCTCTTCAAGGGTTTGTCCATATCTAGGGTCTGCCTCTTAAAGGGCCAGTCATCAAAACATGTCACATGTTCAAGTGGATTTCCACTTCATAAGCCACATTGACATTTCCAAAGGTCTGTCCATTCCCAGGGGTGTCTCTTAGAAGGCCACCCACACACAATAATGCATCTTTAAGGACTGTCCACTTCCATGGTCATCCTCTTCATAGGCCAGTCACCTTAAAGTATTGCCAATTTTAAAGGTCCGTAAGCTTCCCAGGTCCACCTCTTAAAGGGCCAGTACACTTAAAATGCTGTTGTTTTGAGGGTTTGTACACAACCCTGGTCAACCTCTTAAAGGACATAATTCCCTAAATTTGTCACCTCTTCAAGGGTGTGTCCACTTCTAGGGTCTGCCTCTTAAAGGGCCAGTCCGCAAAACATGTCACATGTTCAAGTGGCTTTCCACTTCATAAGCCACATTGACATTTCCAAAGGTCTGTCCATTCCCAGGGTTGTCTCTTAGAAGGCCACCCACACACAATAATGCATCTTTAAGGACTGTCCACTTCCATGGTCATCCTCTTCATAGGCCAGTCACCTTAAAGTATTGCCAATTTTAAAGGTCCGTAAGCTTCCCAGGTCCACCTCTTAAAGGGCCAGTACACTTAAAATGCTGTTTTTTCGAGGGTTTGTACACAACCCTGGTCAACCTCTTAAAGGACATAATTCCCTAAATTTGTCACCTCTTCAAGGGTTTGTCCCATTTCTAGGGTCTGCCTCTTAAAGGGCCAGTCCGCAAAACATGTCACATGTTCAAGTGGCTTTCCACTTCATAAGCCACATTGACATTTCCAAAGGTCTGTCCATTCCCAGGGTTGTCTCTTAGAAGGCCACCCACACACAATAATGCATCTTTAAGGACTGTCCACTTCCATGGTCATCCTCTTCATAGGCCAGTCACCTTAAAGTATTGCCAATTTTAAAGGTCTGTAAGCTACCCAGGTCCAACTCTTAAAGGGCCAGTACACTTAAAATACTGTTGTTTCAAGGGTTTGTACACAACCCTGGTCAACCTCTTAAAGGACATAATTCCCTAAATTTGTCACCTCTTCAAGGGTTTGTCCATATCTAGGGTCTGCCTCTTAAAGGGCCAGTCATCAAAACATGTCACATGTTCAAGTGGATTTCCACTTCATAAGCCACATTGACATTTCCAAAGGTCTGTCCATTCCCAGGGTTGTCTCTTAGAAGGCCACCCACACACAATAATGCATCTTTAAGGACTGTCCACTTCCATGGTCATCCTCTTCATAGGCCAGTCACCTTAAAGTATTGCCAATTTTAAAGGTCTGTAAGCTTCCCAGGTCCACCTCTTAAAGGGCCAGTACACTTAAAATGCTGTTGTTTCGAGGATTTGTACACAACCCTGGTCAACCTCTTAAAGGACATAATTCCCTAAATTTGTCACCTCTTCAAGGGTTTGTCCACTTCTAGGGTCAGCCTCTTAAAGGGCCAGTCCGCAAAACATGTCACATGTTCAAGTGGCTTTCCACTTCATAAGCCACATTGACATTTCCAAAGGTCTGTCCATTCCCAGGGTTGTCTCTTAGATGGCCACCCACACACAATAATGCATCTTTAAGGACTGTCCACTTCCATGGTCATCCTCTTCATAGGCCAGTCACCTTAAAGTATTGCCAATTTTAAAGGTCCGTAAGCTTCCCAGGTCCACCTCTTAAAGGGCCAGTACACTTAAAATGCTGTTGTTTTGAGGGTTTGTACACAACCCTGGTCAACCTCTTAAAGGACATAATTCCCTAAATTTGTCACCTCTTCAAGGGTGTGTCCACTTCTAGGGTCTGCCTCTTAAAGGGCCAGTCCGCAAAACATGTCACATGTTCAAGTGGCTTTCCACTTCATAAGCCACATTGACATTTCCCAAGGTCTGTCCATTCCCAGGGTTGTCTCTTAGAAGGCCACCCACACACAATAATGCATCTTTAAGGACTGTCCACTTCCATGGTCATCCTCTTCATAGGCCAGTCACCTTAAAGTATTGCCAATTTTAAAGGTCTGTAAGCTTCCCAGGTCCACCTCTTAAAGGGCCAGTACACTTAAAATGCTGTTGTTTCAAGGGTTTGTACACAACCCTGGTCAACCTCTTAAAGGACATAATTCCCTAAATTTGTCACCTCTTCAAGGGTTTGTCCATATCTAGGGTCTGCCTCTTAAAGGGCCAGTCATCAAAACATGTCACATGTTCAAGTGGATTTCCACTTCATAAGCCACATTGACATTTCCCAAGGTCTGTCCATTCCCAGGGTTGTCTCTTAGAAGGCCACCCACACACAATAATGCATCTTTAAGGACTGTCCACTTCCATGGTCATCCTCTTCATAGGCCAGTCACCTTAAAGTATTGCCAATTTTAAAGGTCCGTAAGCTTCCCAGGTCCACCTCTTAAAGGGCCAGTACACTTAAAATGCTGTTGTTTCGAGGGTTTGTACACAACCCTGGTCAACCTCTTAAAGGACATAATTCCCTAAATTTGTCACCTCTTCAAGGGTTTGTCCACTTCTAGGGTCTGCCTCTTAAAGGGCCAGTCCGCAAAACATGTCACATGTTCAAGTGGCTTTCCACTTCATAAGCCACATTGACATTTCCAAAGGTCTGTCCATTCCCAGGGTTGTCTCTTAGAAGGCCACCCACACACAATAATGCATCTTTAAGGACTGTCCACTTCCATGGTCATCCTCTTCATAGGCCAGTCACCTTAAAGTATTGCCAATTTTAAAGGTCTGTAAGCTTCCCAGGTCCACCTCTTAAAGGGCCAGTACACTTAAAATACTGTTGTTTCAAGGGTTTGTACACAACCCTGGTCAACCTCTTAAAGGACATAATTCCCTAAATTTGTCACCTCTTCAAGGGTTTGTCCATATCTAGGGTCTGCCTCTTAAAGGGCCAGTCATCAAAACATGTCACATGTTCAAGTGGATTTCCACTTCATAAGCCACATTGACATTTCCCAAGGTCTGTCCATTCCCAGGGGTGTCTCTTAGAAGGCCACCCACACACAATAATGCATCTTTAAGGACTGTCCACTTCCATGGTCATCCTCTTCATAGGCCAGTCACCTTAAAGTATTGCCAATTTTAAAGGTCCGTAAGCTTCCCAGGTCCACCTCTTAAAGGGCCAGTACACTTAAAATGCTGTTGTTTTGAGGGTTTGTACACAACCCTGGTCAACCTCTTAAAGGACATAATTCCCTAAATTTGTCACCTCTTCAAGGGTGTGTCCACTTCTAGGGTCTGCCTCTTAAAGGGCCAGTCCGCAAAACATGTCACATGTTCAAGTGGCTTTCCACTTCATAAGCCACATTGACATTTCCAAAGGTCTGTCCATTCCCAGGGTTGTCTCTTAGATGGCCACCCACACACAATAATGCATCTTTAAGGACTGTCCACTTCCATGGTCATCCTCTTCATAGGCCAGTCACCTTAAAGTATTGCCAATTTTAAAGGTCTGTAAGCTTCCCAGGTCCACCTCTTAAAGGGCCAGTACACTTAAAATACTGTTGTTTCAAGGGTTTGTACACAACCCTGGTCAACCTCTTAAAGGACATAATTCCCTAAATTTGTCACCTCTTCAAGGGTTTGTCCATATCTAGGGTCTGCCTCTTAAAGGGCCAGTCATCAAAACATGTCACATGTTCAAGTGGATTTCCACTTCATAAGCCACATTGACATTTCCAAAGGTCTGTCCATTCCCAGGGGTGTCTCTTAGAAGGCCACCCACACACAATAATGCATCTTTAAGGACTGTCCACTTCCATGGTCATCCTCTTCATAGGCCAGTCACCTTAAAGTATTGCCAATTTTAAAGGTCCGTAAGCTTCCCAGGTCCACCTCTTAAAGGGCCAGTACACTTAAAATGCTGTTGTTTTGAGGGTTTGTACACAACCCTGGTCAACCTCTTAAAGGACATAATTCCCTAAATTTGTCACCTCTTCAAGGGTGTGTCCACTTCTAGGGTCTGCCTCTTAAAGGGCCAGTCCGCAAAACATGTCACATGTTCAAGTGGCTTTCCACTTCATAAGCCACATTGACATTTCCAAAGGTCTGTCCATTCCCAGGGTTGTCTCTTAGAAGGCCACCCACACACAATAATGCATCTTTAAGGACTGTCCACTTCCATGGTCATCCTCTTCATAGGCCAGTCACCTTAAAGTATTGCCAATTTTAAAGGTCTGTAAGCTTCCCAGGTCCACCTCTTAAAGGGCCAGTACACTTAAAATACTGTTGTTTCAAGGGTTTGTACACAACCCTGGTCAACCTCTTAAAGGACATAATTCCCTAAATTTGTCACCTCTTCAAGGGTTTGTCCATATCTAGGGTCTGCCTCTTAAAGGGCCAGTCATCAAAACATGTCACATGTTCAAGTGGATTTCCACTTCATAAGCCACATTGACATTTCCCAAGGTCTGTCCATTCCCAGGGTTGTCTCTTAGAAGGCCACCCACACACAATAATGCATCTTTAAGGACTGTCCACTTCCATGGTCATCCTCTTCATAGGCCAGTCACCTTAAAGTATTGCCAATTTTAAAGGTCCGTAAGCTTCCCAGGTCCACCTCTTAAAGGGCCAGTACACTTAAAATGCTGTTGTTTCGAGGGTTTGTACACAACCCTGGTCAACCTCTTAAAGGACATAATTCCCTAAATTTGTCACCTCTTCAAGGGTTTGTCCACTTCTAGGGTCTGCCTCTTAAAGGGCCAGTCCGCAAAACATGTCACATGTTCAAGTGGCTTTCCACTTCATAAGCCACATTGACATTTCCAAAGGTCTGTCCATTCCCAGGGTTGTCTCTTAGATGGCCACCCACACACAATAATGCATCTTTAAGGACTGTCCACTTCCATGGTCATCCTCTTCATAGGCCAGTCACCTTAAAGTATTGCCAATTTTAAAGGTCCGTAAGCTTCCCAGGTCCACCTCTTAAAGGGCCAGTACACTTAAAATGCTGTTGTTTTGAGGGTTTGTACACAACCCTGGTCAACCTCTTAAAGGACATAATTCCCTAAATTTGTCACCTCTTCAAGGGTGTGTCCACTTCTAGGGTCTGCCTCTTAAAGGGCCAGTCCGCAAAACATGTCACATGTTCAAGTGGCTTTCCACTTCATAAGCCACATTGACATTTCCCAAGGTCTGTCCATTCCCAGGGTTGTCTCTTAGAAGGCCACCCACACACAATAATGCATCTTTAAGGACTGTCCACTTCCATGGTCATCCTCTTCATAGGCCAGTCACCTTAAAGTATTGCCAATTTTAAAGGTCTGTAAGCTTCCCAGGTCCACCTCTTAAAGGGCCAGTACACTTAAAATACTGTTGTTTCAAGGGTTTGTACACAACCCTGGTCAACCTCTTAAAGGACATAATTCCCTAAATTTGTCACCTCTTCAAGGGTTTGTCCATATCTAGGGTCTGCCTCTTAAAGGGCCAGTCATCAAAACATGTCACATGTTCAAGTGGATTTCCACTTCATAAGCCACATTGACATTTCCCAAGGTCTGTCCATTCCCAGGGTTGTCTCTTAGAAGGCCACCCACACACAATAATGCATCTTTAAGGACTGTCCACTTCCATGGTCATCCTCTTCATAGGCCAGTCACCTTAAAGTATTGCCAATTTTAAAGGTCCGTAAGCTTCCCAGGTCCACCTCTTAAAGGGCCAGTACACTTAAAATGCTGTTGTTTCGAGGGTTTGTACACAACCCTGGTCAACCTCTTAAAGGACATAATTCCCTAAATTTGTCACCTCTTCAAGGGTTTGTCCACTTCTAGGGTCTGCCTCTTAAAGGGCCAGTCCGCAAAACATGTCACATGTTCAAGTGGCTTTCCACTTCATAAGCCACATTGACATTTCCAAAGGTCTGTCCATTCCCAGGGTTGTCTCTTAGAAGGCCACCCACACACAATAATGCATCTTTAAGGACTGTCCACTTCCATGGTCATCCTCTTCATAGGCCAGTCACCTTAAAGTATTGCCAATTTTAAAGGTCTGTAAGCTTCCCAGGTCCACCTCTTAAAGGGCCAGTACACTTAAAATACTGTTGTTTCAAGGGTTTGTACACAACCCTGGTCAACCTCTTAAAGGACATAATTCCCTAAATTTGTCACCTCTTCAAGGGTTTGTCCATATCTAGGGTCTGCCTCTTAAAGGGCCAGTCATCAAAACATGTCACATGTTCAAGTGGATTTCCACTTCATAAGCCACATTGACATTTCCAAAGGTCTGTCCATTCCCAGGGGTGTCTCTTAGAAGGCCACCCACACACAATAATGCATCTTTAAGGACTGTCCACTTCCATGGTCATCCTCTTCATAGGCCAGTCACCTTAAAGTATTGCCAATTTTAAAGGTCCGTAAGCTTCCCAGGTCCACCTCTTAAAGGGCCAGTACACTTAAAATGCTGTTGTTTTGAGGGTTTGTACACAACCCTGGTCAACCTCTTAAAGGACATAATTCCCTAAATTTGTCACCTCTTCAAGGGTGTGTCCACTTCTAGGGTCTGCCTCTTAAAGGGCCAGTCCGCAAAACATGTCACATGTTCAAGTGGCTTTCCACTTCATAAGCCACATTGACATTTCCAAAGGTCTGTCCATTCCCAGGGTTGTCTCTTAGAAGGCCACCCACACACAATAATGCATCTTTAAGGACTGTCCACTTCCATGGTCATCCTCTTCATAGGCCAGTCACCTTAAAGTATTGCCAATTTTAAAGGTCTGTAAGCTTCCCAGGTCCACCTCTTAAAGGGCCAGTACACTTAAAATACTGTTGTTTCAAGGGTTTGTACACAACCCTGGTCAACCTCTTAAAGGACATAATTCCCTAAATTTGTCACCTCTTCAAGGGTTTGTCCATATCTAGGGTCTGCCTCTTAAAGGGCCAGTCATCAAAACATGTCACATGTTCAAGTGGATTTCCACTTCATAAGCCACATTGACATTTCCCAAGGTCTGTCCATTCCCAGGGTTGTCTCTTAGAAGGCCACCCACACACAATAATGCATCTTTAAGGACTGTCCACTTCCATGGTCATCCTCTTCATAGGCCAGTCACCTTAAAGTATTGCCAATTTTAAAGGTCCGTAAGCTTCCCAGGTCCACCTCTTAAAGGGCCAGTACACTTAAAATGCTGTTGTTTCGAGGGTTTGTACACAACCCTGGTCAACCTCTTAAAGGACATAATTCCCTAAATTTGTCACCTCTTCAAGGGTTTGTCCACTTCTAGGGTCTGCCTCTTAAAGGGCCAGTCCGCAAAACATGTCACATGTTCAAGTGGCTTTCCACTTCATAAGCCACATTGACATTTCCAAAGGTCTGTCCATTCCCAGGGTTGTCTCTTAGATGGCCACCCACACACAATAATGCATCTTTAAGGACTGTCCACTTCCATGGTCATCCTCTTCATAGGCCAGTCACCTTAAAGTATTGCCAATTTTAAAGGTCCGTAAGCTTCCCAGGTCCACCTCTTAAAGGGCCAGTACACTTAAAATGCTGTTGTTTTGAGGGTTTGTACACAACCCTGGTCAACCTCTTAAAGGACATAATTCCCTAAATTTGTCACCTCTTCAAGGGTGTGTCCACTTCTAGGGTCTGCCTCTTAAAGGGCCAGTCCGCAAAACATGTCACATGTTCAAGTGGCTTTCCACTTCATAAGCCACATTGACATTTCCCAAGGTCTGTCCATTCCCAGGGTTGTCTCTTAGAAGGCCACCCACACACAATAATGCATCTTTAAGGACTGTCCACTTCCATGGTCATCCTCTTCATAGGCCAGTCACCTTAAAGTATTGCCAATTTTAAAGGTCTGTAAGCTTCCCAGGTCCACCTCTTAAAGGGCCAGTACACTTAAAATTCTGTTGTTTCAAGGGTTTGTACACAACCCTGGTCAACCTCTTAAAGGACATAATTCCCTAAATTTGTCACCTCTTCAAGGGTTTGTCCATATCTAGGGTCTGCCTCTTAAAGGGCCAGTCATCAAAACATGTCACATGTTCAAGTGGATTTCCACTTCATAAGCCACATTGACATTTCCCAAGGTCTGTCCATTCCCAGGGTTGTCTCTTAGAAGGCCACCCACACACAATAATGCATCTTTAAGGACTGTCCACTTCCATGGTCATCCTCTTCATAGGCCAGTCACCTTAAAGTATTGCCAATTTTAAAGGTCCGTAAGCTTCCCAGGTCCACCTCTTAAAGGGCCAGTACACTTAAAATGCTGTTGTTTCGAGGGTTTGTACACAACCCTGGTCAACCTCTTAAAGGACATAATTCCCTAAATTTGTCACCTCTTCAAGGGTTTGTCCACTTCTAGGGTCTGCCTCTTAAAGGGCCAGTCCGCAAAACATGTCACATGTTCAAGTGGCTTTCCACTTCATAAGCCACATTGACATTTCCAAAGGTCTGTCCATTCCCAGGGTTGTCTCTTAGAAGGCCACCCACACACAATAATGCATCTTTAAGGACTGTCCACTTCCATGGTCATCCTCTTCATAGGCCAGTCACCTTAAAGTATTGCCAATTTTAAAGGTCCGTAAGCTTCCCAGGTCCACCTCTTAAAGGGCCAGTACACTTAAAATGCTGTTGTTTTGAGGGTTTGTACACAACCCTGGTCAACCTCTTAAAGGACATAATTCCCTAAATTTGTCACCTCTTCAAGGGTGTGTCCACTTCTAGGGTCTGCCTCTTAAAGGGCCAGTCCGCAAAACATGTCACATGTTCAAGTGGCTTTCCACTTCATAAGCCACATTGACATTTCCCAAGGTCTGTCCATTCCCAGGGTTGTCTCTTAGAAGGCCACCCACACACAATAATGCATCTTTAAGGACTGTCCACTTCCATGGTCATCCTCTTCATAGGCCAGTCACCTTAAAGTATTGCCAATTTTAAAGGTCTGTAAGCTTCCCAGGTCCACCTCTTAAAGGGCCAGTACACTTAAAATGCTGTTGTTTCAAGGGTTTGTACACAACCCTGGTCAACCTCTTAAAGGACATAATTCCCTAAATTTGTCACCTCTTCAAGGGTTTGTCCATATCTAGGGTCTGCCTCTTAAAGGGCCAGTCATCAAAACATGTCACATGTTCAAGTGGATTTCCACTTCATAAGCCACATTGACATTTCCCAAGGTCTGTCCATTCCCAGGGTTGTCTCTTAGAAGGCCACCCACACACAATAATGCATCTTTAAGGACTGTCCACTTCCATGGTCATCCTCTTCATAGGCCAGTCACCTTAAAGTATTGCCAATTTTAAAGGTCCGTAAGCTTCCCAGGTCCACCTCTTAAAGGGCCAGTACACTTAAAATGCTGTTGTTTCGAGGGTTTGTACACAACCCTGGTCAACCTCTTAAAGGACATAATTCCCTAAATTTGTCACCTCTTCAAGGGTTTGTCCACTTCTAGGGTCTGCCTCTTAAAGGGCCAGTCCGCAAAACATGTCACATGTTCAAGTGGCTTTCCACTTCATAAGCCACATTGACATTTCCAAAGGTCTGTCCATTCCCAGGGTTGTCTCTTAGAAGGCCACCCACACACAATAATGCATCTTTAAGGACTGTCCACTTCCATGGTCATCCTCTTCATAGGCCAGTCACCTTAAAGTATTGCCAATTTTAAAGGTCTGTAAGCTTCCCAGGTCCACCTCTTAAAGGGCCAGTACACTTAAAATACTGTTGTTTCAAGGGTTTGTACACAACCCTGGTCAACCTCTTAAAGGACATAATTCCCTAAATTTGTCACCTCTTCAAGGGTTTGTCCATATCTAGGGTCTGCCTCTTAAAGGGCCAGTCATCAAAACATGTCACATGTTCAAGTGGATTTCCACTTCATAAGCCACATTGACATTTCCCAAGGTCTGTCCATTCCCAGGGTTGTCTCTTAGAAGGCCACCCACACACAATAATGCATCTTTAAGGACTGTCCACTTCCATGGTCATCCTCTTCATAGGCCAGTCACCTTAAAGTATTGCCAATTTTAAAGGTCCGTAAGCTTCCCAGGTCCACCTCTTAAAGGGCCAGTACACTTAAAATGCTGTTGTTTCGAGGGTTTGTACACAACCCTGGTCAACCTCTTAAAGGACATAATTCCCTAAATTTGTCACCTCTTCAAGGGTTTGTCCACTTCTAGGGTCTGCCTCTTAAAGGGCCAGTCCGCAAAACATGTCACATGTTCAAGTGGCTTTCCACTTCATAAGCCACATTGACATTTCCAAAGGTCTGTCCATTCCCAGGGTTGTCTCTTAGATGGCCACCCACACACAATAATGCATCTTTAAGGACTGTCCACTTCCATGGTCATCCTCTTCATAGGCCAGTCACCTTAAAGTATTGCCAATTTTAAAGGTCCGTAAGCTTCCCAGGTCCACCTCTTAAAGGGCCAGTACACTTAAAATGCTGTTGTTTTGAGGGTTTGTACACAACCCTGGTCAACCTCTTAAAGGACATAATTCCCTAAATTTGTCACCTCTTCAAGGGTGTGTCCACTTCTAGGGTCTGCCTCTTAAAGGGCCAGTCCGCAAAACATGTCACATGTTCAAGTGGCTTTCCACTTCATAAGCCACATTGACATTTCCCAAGGTCTGTCCATTCCCAGGGTTGTCTCTTAGAAGGCCACCCACACACAATAATGCATCTTTAAGGACTGTCCACTTCCATGGTCATCCTCTTCATAGGCCAGTCACCTTAAAGTATTGCCAATTTTAAAGGTCTGTAAGCTTCCCAGGTCCACCTCTTAAAGGGCCAGTACACTTAAAATTCTGTTGTTTCAAGGGTTTGTACACAACCCTGGTCAACCTCTTAAAGGACATAATTCCCTAAATTTGTCACCTCTTCAAGGGTTTGTCCATATCTAGGGTCTGCCTCTTAAAGGGCCAGTCATCAAAACATGTCACATGTTCAAGTGGATTTCCACTTCATAAGCCACATTGACATTTCCCAAGGTCTGTCCATTCCCAGGGTTGTCTCTTAGAAGGCCACCCACACACAATAATGCATCTTTAAGGACTGTCCACTTCCATGGTCATCCTCTTCATAGGCCAGTCACCTTAAAGTATTGCCAATTTTAAAGGTCCGTAAGCTTCCCAGGTCCACCTCTTAAAGGGCCAGTACACTTAAAATGCTGTTGTTTCGAGGGTTTGTACACAACCCTGGTCAACCTCTTAAAGGACATAATTCCCTAAATTTGTCACCTCTTCAAGGGTTTGTCCACTTCTAGGGTCTGCCTCTTAAAGGGCCAGTCCGCAAAACATGTCACATGTTCAAGTGGCTTTCCACTTCATAAGCCACATTGACATTTCCAAAGGTCTGTCCATTCCCAGGGTTGTCTCTTAGAAGGCCACCCACACACAATAATGCATCTTTAAGGACTGTCCACTTCCATGGTCATCCTCTTCATAGGCCAGTCACCTTAAAGTATTGCCAATTTTAAAGGTCTGTAAGCTTCCCAGGTCCACCTCTTAAAGGGCCAGTACACTTAAAATACTGTTGTTTCAAGGGTTTGTACACAACCCTGGTCAACCTCTTAAAGGACATAATTCCCTAAATTTGTCACCTCTTCAAGGGTTTGTCCATATCTAGGGTCTGCCTCTTAAAGGGCCAGTCATCAAAACATGTCACATGTTCAAGTGGATTTCCACTTCATAAGCCACATTGACATTTCCAAAGGTCTGTCCATTCCCAGGGGTGTCTCCTAGAAGGCCACCCACACACAATAATGCATCTTTAAGGACTGTCCACTTCCATGGTCATCCTCTTCATAGGCCAGTCACCTTAAAGTATTGCCAATTTTAAAGGTCCGTAAGCTTCCCAGGTCCACCTCTTAAAGGGCCAGTACACTTAAAATGCTGTTGTTTTGAGGGTTTGTACACAACCCTGGTCAACCTCTTAAAGGACATAATTCCCTAAATTTGTCACCTCTTCAAGGGTGTGTCCACTTCTAGGGTCTGCCTCTTAAAGGGCCAGTCCGCAAAACATGTCACATGTTCAAGTGGCTTTCCACTTCATAAGCCACATTGACATTTCCAAAGGTCTGTCCATTCCCAGGGTTGTCTCTTAGAAGGCCACCCACACACAATAATGCATCTTTAAGGACTGTCCACTTCCATGGTCATCCTCTTCATAGGCCAGTCACCTTAAAGTATTGCCAATTTTAAAGGTCTGTAAGCTTCCCAGGTCCACCTCTTAAAGGGCCAGTACACTTAAAATACTGTTGTTTCAAGGGTTTGTACACAACCCTGGTCAACCTCTTAAAGGACATAATTCCCTAAATTTGTCACCTCTTCAAGGGTTTGTCCATATCTAGGGTCTGCCTCTTAAAGGGCCAGTCATCAAAACATGTCACATGTTCAAGTGGATTTCCACTTCATAAGCCACATTGACATTTCCAAAGGTCTGTCCAGTCCCAGGGGTGTCTCTTAGAAGGCCACCCACACACAATAATGCATCTTTAAGGACTGTCCACTTCCATGGTCATCCTCTTCATAGGCCAGTCACCTTAAAGTATTGCCAATTTTAAAGGTCCGTAAGCTTCCCAGGTCCACCTCTTAAAGGGCCAGTACACTTAAAATGCTGTTGTTTTGAGGGTTTGTACACAACCCTGGTCAACCTCTTAAAGGACATAATTCCCTAAATTTGTCACCTCTTCAAGGGTGTGTCCACTTCTAGGGTCTGCCTCTTAAAGGGCCAGTCCGCAAAACATGTCACATGTTCAAGTGGCTTTCCACTTCATAAGCCACATTGACATTTCCAAAGGTCTGTCCATTCCCAGGGTTGTCTCTTAGAAGGCCACCCACACACAATAATGCATCTTTAAGGACTGTCCACTTCCATGGTCATCCTCTTCATAGGCCAGTCACCTTAAAGTATTGCCAATTTTAAAGGTCCGTAAGCTTCCCAGGTCCACCTCTTAAAGGGCCAGTACACTTAAAATGCTGTTTTTTCGAGGGTTTGTACACAACCCTGGTCAACCTCTTAAAGGACATAATTCCCTAAATTTGTCACCTCTTCAAGGGTTTGTCCCATTTCTAGGGTCTGCCTCTTAAAGGGCCAGTCCGCAAAACATGTCACATGTTCAAGTGGCTTTCCACTTCATAAGCCACATTGACATTTCCAAAGGTCTGTCCATTCCCAGGGTTGTCTCTTAGAAGGCCACCCACACACAATAATGCATCTTTAAGGACTGTCCACTTCCATGGTCATCCTCTTCATAGGCCAGTCACCTTAAAGTATTGCCAATTTTAAAGGTCTGTAAGCTACCCAGGTCCAACTCTTAAAGGGCCAGTACACTTAAAATACTGTTGTTTCAAGGGTTTGTACACAACCCTGGTCAACCTCTTAAAGGACATAATTCCCTAAATTTGTCACCTCTTCAAGGGTTTGTCCATATCTAGGGTCTGCCTCTTAAAGGGCCAGTCATCAAAACATGTCACATGTTCAAGTGGATTTCCACTTCATAAGCCACATTGACATTTCCAAAGGTCTGTCCATTCCCAGGGTTGTCTCTTAGAAGGCCACCCACACACAATAATGCATCTTTAAGGACTGTCCACTTCCATGGTCATCCTCTTCATAGGCCAGTCACCTTAAAGTATTGCCAATTTTAAAGGTCCGTAAGCTTCCCAGGTCCACATCTTAAAGGGCCAGTACACTTAAAATGCTGTTGTTTCGAGGATTTGTACACAACCCTGGTCAACCTCTTAAAGGACATAATTCCCTAAATTTGTCACCTCTTCAAGGGTTTGTCCACTTCTAGGGTCTGCCTCTTAAAGGGCCAGTCCGCAAAACATGTCACATGTTCAAGTGGCTTTCCACTTCATAAGCCACATTGACATTTCCAAAGGTCTGTCCATTCCCAGGGTTGTCTCTTAGATGGCCACCCACACACAATAATGCATCTTTAAGGACTGTCCACTTCCATGGTCATCCTCTTCATAGGCCAGTCACCTTAAAGTATTGCCAATTTTAAAGGTCCGTAAGCTTCCCAGGTCCACCTCTTAAAGGGCCAGTACACTTAAAATGCTGTTGTTTTGAGGGTTTGTACACAACCCTGGTCAACCTCTTAAAGGACATAATTCCCTAAATTTGTCACCTCTTCAAGGGTGTGTCCACTTCTAGGGTCTGCCTCTTAAAGGGCCAGTCCGCAAAACATGTCACATGTTCAAGTGGCTTTCCACTTCATAAGCCACATTGACATTTCCCAAGGTCTGTCCATTCCCAGGGTTGTCTCTTAGAAGGCCACCCACACACAATAATGCATCTTTAAGGACTGTCCACTTCCATGGTCATCCTCTTCATAGGCCAGTCACCTTAAAGTATTGCCAATTTTAAAGGTCCGTAAGCTTCCCAGGTCCACCTCTTAAAGGGCCAGTACACTTAAAATGCTGTTGTTTCGAGGGTTTGTACACAACCCTGGTCAACCTCTTAAAGGACATAATTCCCTAAATTTGTCACCTCTTCAAGGGTTTGTCCACTTCTAGGGTCTGCCTCTTAAAGGGCCAGTCCGCAAAACATGTCACATGTTCAAGTGGCTTTCCACTTCATAAGCCACATTGACATTTCCAAAGGTCTGTCCATTCCCAGGGTTGTCTCTTAGATGGCCACCCACACACAATAATGCATCTTTAAGGACTGTCCACTTCCATGGTCATCCTCTTCATAGGCCAGTCACCTTAAAGTATTGCCAATTTTAAAGGTCCGTAAGCTTCCCAGGTCCACCTCTTAAAGGGCCAGTACACTTAAAATGCTGTTGTTTTGAGGGTTTGTACACAACCCTGGTCAACCTCTTAAAGGACATAATTCCCTAAATTTGTCACCTCTTCAAGGGTGTGTCCACTTCTAGGGTCTGCCTCTTAAAGGGCCAGTCCGCAAAACATGTCACATGTTCAAGTGGCTTTCCACTTCATAAGCCACATTGACATTTCCCAAGGTCTGTCCATTCCCAGGGTTGTCTCTTAGAAGGCCACCCACACACAATAATGCATCTTTAAGGACTGTCCACTTCCATGGTCATCCTCTTCATAGGCCAGTCACCTTAAAGTATTGCCAATTTTAAAGGTCTGTAAGCTTCCCAGGTCCACCTCTTAAAGGGCCAGTACACTTAAAATACTGTTGTTTCAAGGGTTTGTACACAACCCTGGTCAACCTCTTAAAGGACATAATTCCCTAAATTTGTCACCTCTTCAAGGGTTTGTCCATATCTAGGGTCTGCCTCTTAAAGGGCCAGTCATCAAAACATGTCACATGTTCAAGTGGATTTCCACTTCATAAGCCACATTGACATTTCCCAAGGTCTGTCCATTCCCAGGGTTGTCTCTTAGAAGGCCACCCACACACAATAATGCATCTTTAAGGACTGTCCACTTCCATGGTCATCCTCTTCATAGGCCAGTCACCTTAAAGTATTGCCAATTTTAAAGGTCCGTAAGCTTCCCAGGTCCACCTCTTAAAGGGCCAGTACACTTAAAATGCTGTTGTTTCGAGGGTTTGTACACAACCCTGGTCAACCTCTTAAAGGACATAATTCCCTAAATTTGTCACCTCTTCAAGGGTTTGTCCACTTCTAGGGTCTGCCTCTTAAAGGGCCAGTCCGCAAAACATGTCACATGTTCAAGTGGCTTTCCACTTCATAAGCCACATTGACATTTCCAAAGGTCTGTCCATTCCCAGGGTTGTCTCTTAGAAGGCCACCCACACACAATAATGCATCTTTAAGGACTGTCCACTTCCATGGTCATCCTCTTCATAGGCCAGTCACCTTAAAGTATTGCCAATTTTAAAGGTCTGTAAGCTTCCCAGGTCCACCTCTTAAAGGGCCAGTACACTTAAAATACTGTTGTTTCAAGGGTTTGTACACAACCCTGGTCAACCTCTTAAAGGACATAATTCCCTAAATTTGTCACCTCTTCAAGGGTTTGTCCATATCTAGGGTCTGCCTCTTAAAGGGCCAGTCATCAAAACATGTCACATGTTCAAGTGGATTTCCACTTCATAAGCCACATTGACATTTCCAAAGGTCTGTCCATTCCCAGGGGTGTCTCCTAGAAGGCCACCCACACACAATAATGCATCTTTAAGGACTGTCCACTTCCATGGTCATCCTCTTCATAGGCCAGTCACCTTAAAGTATTGCCAATTTTAAAGGTCCGTAAGCTTCCCAGGTCCACCTCTTAAAGGGCCAGTACACTTAAAATGCTGTTGTTTTGAGGGTTTGTACACAACCCTGGTCAACCTCTTAAAGGACATAATTCCCTAAATTTGTCACCTCTTCAAGGGTGTGTCCACTTCTAGGGTCTGCCTCTTAAAGGGCCAGTCCGCAAAACATGTCACATGTTCAAGTGGCTTTCCACTTCATAAGCCACATTGACATTTCCAAAGGTCTGTCCATTCCCAGGGTTGTCTCTTAGAAGGCCACCCACACACAATAATGCATCTTTAAGGACTGTCCACTTCCATGGTCATCCTCTTCATAGGCCAGTCACCTTAAAGTATTGCCAATTTTAAAGGTCTGTAAGCTTCCCAGGTCCACCTCTTAAAGGGCCAGTACACTTAAAATACTGTTGTTTCAAGGGTTTGTACACAACCCTGGTCAACCTCTTAAAGGACATAATTCCCTAAATTTGTCACCTCTTCAAGGGTTTGTCCATATCTAGGGTCTGCCTCTTAAAGGGCCAGTCATCAAAACATGTCACATGTTCAAGTGGATTTCCACTTCATAAGCCACATTGACATTTCCAAAGGTCTGTCCAGTCCCAGGGGTGTCTCTTAGAAGGCCACCCACACACAATAATGCATCTTTAAGGACTGTCCACTTCCATGGTCATCCTCTTCATAGGCCAGTCACCTTAAAGTATTGCCAATTTTAAAGGTCCGTAAGCTTCCCAGGTCCACCTCTTAAAGGGCCAGTACACTTAAAATGCTGTTGTTTTGAGGGTTTGTACACAACCCTGGTCAACCTCTTAAAGGACATAATTCCCTAAATTTGTCACCTCTTCAAGGGTGTGTCCACTTCTAGGGTCTGCCTCTTAAAGGGCCAGTCCGCAAAACATGTCACATGTTCAAGTGGCTTTCCACTTCATAAGCCACATTGACATTTCCAAAGGTCTGTCCATTCCCAGGGTTGTCTCTTAGAAGGCCACCCACACACAATAATGCATCTTTAAGGACTGTCCACTTCCATGGTCATCCTCTTCATAGGCCAGTCACCTTAAAGTATTGCCAATTTTAAAGGTCCGTAAGCTTCCCAGGTCCACCTCTTAAAGGGCCAGTACACTTAAAATGCTGTTTTTTCGAGGGTTTGTACACAACCCTGGTCAACCTCTTAAAGGACATAATTCCCTAAATTTGTCACCTCTTCAAGGGTTTGTCCCATTTCTAGGGTCTGCCTCTTAAAGGGCCAGTCCGCAAAACATGTCACATGTTCAAGTGGCTTTCCACTTCATAAGCCACATTGACATTTCCAAAGGTCTGTCCATTCCCAGGGTTGTCTCTTAGAAGGCCACCCACACACAATAATGCATCTTTAAGGACTGTCCACTTCCATGGTCATCCTCTTCATAGGCCAGTCACCTTAAAGTATTGCCAATTTTAAAGGTCTGTAAGCTACCCAGGTCCAACTCTTAAAGGGCCAGTACACTTAAAATACTGTTGTTTCAAGGGTTTGTACACAACCCTGGTCAACCTCTTAAAGGACATAATTCCCTAAATTTGTCACCTCTTCAAGGGTTTGTCCATATCTAGGGTCTGCCTCTTAAAGGGCCAGTCATCAAAACATGTCACATGTTCAAGTGGATTTCCACTTCATAAGCCACATTGACATTTCCAAAGGTCTGTCCATTCCCAGGGTTGTCTCTTAGAAGGCCACCCACACACAATAATGCATCTTTAAGGACTGTCCACTTCCATGGTCATCCTCTTCATAGGCCAGTCACCTTAAAGTATTGCCAATTTTAAAGGTCCGTAAGCTTCCCAGGTCCACCTCTTAAAGGGCCAGTACACTTAAAATGCTGTTGTTTTGAGGGTTTGTACACAACCCTGGTCAACCTCTTAAAGGACATAATTCCCTAAATTTGTCACCTCTTCAAGGGTTTGTCCATATCTAGGGTCTGCCTCTTAAAGGGCCAGTCATCAAAACATGTCACATGTTCAAGTGGATTTCCACTTCATAAGCCACATTGACATTTCCCAAGGTCTGTCCATTCCCAGGGTTGTCTCTTAGAAGGCCACCCACACACAATAATGCATCTTTAAGGACTGTCCACTTCCATGGTCATCCTCTTCATAGGCCAGTCACCTTAAAGTATTGCCAATTTTAAAGGTCCGTAAGCTTCCCAGGTCCACCTCTTAAAGGGCCAGTACACTTAAAATGCTGTTGTTTCGAGGGTTTGTACACAACCCTGGTCAACCTCTTAAAGGACATAATTCCCTAAATTTGTCACCTCTTCAAGGGTTTGTCCACTTCTAGGGTCTGCCTCTTAAAGGGCCAGTCCGCAAAACATGTCACATGTTCAAGTGGCTTTCCACTTCATAAGCCACATTGACATTTCCAAAGGTCTGTCCATTCCCAGGGTTGTCTCTTAGAAGGCCACCCACACACAATAATGCATCTTTAAGGACTGTCCACTTCCATGGTCATCCTCTTCATAGGCCAGTCACCTTAAAGTATTGCCAATTTTAAAGGTCTGTAAGCTTCCCAGGTCCACCTCTTAAAGGGCCAGTACACTTAAAATGCTGTTGTTTCGAGGGTTTGTACACAACCCTGGTCAACCTCTTAAAGGACATAATTCCCTAAATTTGTCACCTCTTCAAGGGTTTGTCCACTTCTAGGGTCTGCCTCTTAAAGGGCCAGTCCGCAAAACATGTCACATGTTCAAGTGGCTTTCCACTTCATAAGCCACATTGACATTTCCAAAGGTCTGTCCATTCCCAGGGTTGTCTCTTAGATGGCCACCCACACACAATAATGCATCTTTAAGGACTGTCCACTTCCATGGTCATCCTCTTCATAGGCCAGTCACCTTAAAGTATTGCCAATTTTAAAGGTCCGTAAGCTTCCCAGGTCCACCTCTTAAAGGGCCAGTACACTTAAAATGCTGTTGTTTTGAGGGTTTGTACACAACCCTGGTCAACCTCTTAAAGGACATAATTCCCTAAATTTGTCACCTCTTCAAGGGTGTGTCCACTTCTAGGGTCTGCCTCTTAAAGGGCCAGTCCGCAAAACATGTCACATGTTCAAGTGGCTTTCCACTTCATAAGCCACATTGACATTTCCCAAGGTCTGTCCATTCCCAGGGTTGTCTCTTAGAAGGCCACCCACACACAATAATGCATCTTTAAGGACTGTCCACTTCCATGGTCATCCTCTTCATAGGCCAGTCACCTTAAAGTATTGCCAATTTTAAAGGTCTGTAAGCTTCCCAGGTCCACCTCTTAAAGGGCCAGTACACTTAAAATACTGTTGTTTCAAGGGTTTGTACACAACCCTGGTCAACCTCTTAAAGGACATAATTCCCTAAATTTGTCACCTCTTCAAGGGTTTGTCCATATCTAGGGTCTGCCTCTTAAAGGGCCAGTCATCAAAACATGTCACATGTTCAAGTGGATTTCCACTTCATAAGCCACATTGACATTTCCCAAGGTCTGTCCATTCCCAGGGTTGTCTCTTAGAAGGCCACCCACACACAATAATGCATCTTTAAGGACTGTCCACTTCCATGGTCATCCTCTTCATAGGCCAGTCACCTTAAAGTATTGCCAATTTTAAAGGTCCGTAAGCTTCCCAGGTCCACCTCTTAAAGGGCCAGTACACTTAAAATGCTGTTGTTTCGAGGGTTTGTACACAACCCTGGTCAACCTCTTAAAGGACATAATTCCCTAAATTTGTCACCTCTTCAAGGGTTTGTCCACTTCTAGGGTCTGCCTCTTAAAGGGCCAGTCCGCAAAACATGTCACATGTTCAAGTGGCTTTCCACTTCATAAGCCACATTGACATTTCCAAAGGTCTGTCCATTCCCAGGGTTGTCTCTTAGAAGGCCACCCACACACAATAATGCATCTTTAAGGACTGTCCACTTCCATGGTCATCCTCTTCATAGGCCAGTCACCTTAAAGTATTGCCAATTTTAAAGGTCTGTAAGCTTCCCAGGTCCACCTCTTAAAGGGCCAGTACACTGAAAATACTGTTGTTTCAAGGGTTTGTACACAACCCTGGTCAACCTCTTAAAGGACATAATTCCCTAAATTTGTCACCTCTTCAAGGGTTTGTCCATATCTAGGGTCTGCCTCTTAAAGGGCCAGTCATCAAAACATGTCACATGTTCAAGTGGATTTCCACTTCATAAGCCACATTGACATTTCCCAAGGTCTGTCCATTCCCAGGGTTGTCTCTTAGAAGGCCACCCACACACAATAATGCATCTTTAAGGACTGTCCACTTCCATGGTCATCCTCTTCATAGGCCAGTCACCTTAAAGTATTGCCAATTTTAAAGGTCCGTAAGCTTCCCAGGTCCACCTCTTAAAGGGCCAGTACACTTAAAATGCTGTTGTTTCGAGGGTTTGTACACAACCCTGGTCAACCTCTTAAAGGACATAATTCCCTAAATTTGTCACCTCTTCAAGGGTTTGTCCACTTCTAGGGTCTGCCTCTTAAAGGGCCAGTCCGCAAAACATGTCACATGTTCAAGTGGCTTTCCACTTCATAAGCCACATTGACATTTCCAAAGGTCTGTCCATTCCCAGGGTTGTCTCTTAGAAGGCCACCCACACACAATAATGCATCTTTAAGGACTGTCCACTTCCATGGTCATCCTCTTCATAGGCCAGTCACCTTAAAGTATTGCCAATTTTAAAGGTCCGTAAGCTTCCCAGGTCCACCTCTTAAAGGGCCAGTACACTTAAAATACTGTTGTTTCAAGGGTTTGTACACAACCCTGGTCAACCTCTTAAAGGACATAATTCCCTAAATTTGTCACCTCTTCAAGGGTTTGTCCATATCTAGGGTCTGCCTCTTAAAGGGCCAGTCATCAAAACATGTCACATGTTCAAGTGGATTTCCACTTCATAAGCCACATTGACATTTCCAAAGGTCTGTCCATTCCCAGGGGTGTCTCCTAGAAGGCCACCCACACACAATAATGCATCTTTAAGGACTGTCCACTTCCATGGTCATCCTCTTCATAGGCCAGTCACCTTAAAGTATTGCCAATTTTAAAGGTCCGTAAGCTTCCCAGGTCCACCTCTTAAAGGGCCAGTACACTTAAAATGCTGTTGTTTTGAGGGTTTGTACACAACCCTGGTCAACCTCTTAAAGGACATAATTCCCTAAATTTGTCACCTCTTCAAGGGTGTGTCCACTTCTAGGGTCTGCCTCTTAAAGGGCCAGTCCGCAAAACATGTCACATGTTCAAGTGGCTTTCCACTTCATAAGCCACATTGACATTTCCAAAGGTCTGTCCATTCCCAGGGTTGTCTCTTAGAAGGCCACCCACACACAATAATGCATCTTTAAGGACTGTCCACTTCCATGGTCATCCTCTTCATAGGCCAGTCACCTTAAAGTATTGCCAATTTTAAAGGTCTGTAAGCTTCCCAGGTCCACCTCTTAAAGGGCCAGTACACTTAAAATACTGTTGTTTCAAGGGTTTGTACACAACCCTGGTCAACCTCTTAAAGGACATAATTCCCTAAATTTGTCACCTCTTCAAGGGTTTGTCCATATCTAGGGTCTGCCTCTTAAAGGGCCAGTCATCAAAACATGTCACATGTTCAAGTGGATTTCCACTTCATAAGCCACATTGACATTTCCAAAGGTCTGTCCAGTCCCAGGGGTGTCTCTTAGAAGGCCACCCACACACAATAATGCATCTTTAAGGACTGTCCACTTCCATGGTCATCCTCTTCATAGGCCAGTCACCTTAAAGTATTGCCAATTTTAAAGGTCCGTAAGCTTCCCAGGTCCACCTCTTAAAGGGCCAGTACACTTAAAATGCTGTTGTTTTGAGGGTTTGTACACAACCCTGGTCAACCTCTTAAAGGACATAATTCCCTAAATTTGTCACCTCTTCAAGGGTGTGTCCACTTCTAGGGTCTGCCTCTTAAAGGGCCAGTCCGCAAAACATGTCACATGTTCAAGTGGCTTTCCACTTCATAAGCCACATTGACATTTCCAAAGGTCTGTCCATTCCCAGGGTTGTCTCTTAGAAGGCCACCCACACACAATAATGCATCTTTAAGGACTGTCCACTTCCATGGTCATCCTCTTCATAGGCCAGTCACCTTAAAGTATTGCCAATTTTAAAGGTCCGTAAGCTTCCCAGGTCCACCTCTTAAAGGGCCAGTACACTTAAAATGCTGTTTTTTCGAGGGTTTGTACACAACCCTGGTCAACCTCTTAAAGGACATAATTCCCTAAATTTGTCACCTCTTCAAGGGTTTGTCCCATTTCTAGGGTCTGCCTCTTAAAGGGCCAGTCCGCAAAACATGTCACATGTTCAAGTGGCTTTCCACTTCATAAGCCACATTGACATTTCCAAAGGTCTGTCCATTCCCAGGGTTGTCTCTTAGAAGGCCACCCACACACAATAATGCATCTTTAAGGACTGTCCACTTCCATGGTCATCCTCTTCATAGGCCAGTCACCTTAAAGTATTGCCAATTTTAAAGGTCTGTAAGCTTCCCAGGTCCACCTCTTAAAGGGCCAGTACACTTAAAATACTGTTGTTTCAAGGGTTTGTACACAACCCTGGTCAACCTCTTAAAGGACATAATTCCCTAAATTTGTCACCTCTTCAAGGGTTTGTCCATATCTAGGGTCTGCCTCTTAAAGGGCCAGTCATCAAAACATGTCACATGTTCAAGTGGATTTCCACTTCATAAGCCACATTGACATTTCCAAAGGTCTGTCCAGTCCCAGGGGTGTCTCTTAGAAGGCCACCCACACACAATAATGCATCTTTAAGGACTGTCCACTTCCATGGTCATCCTCTTCATAGGCCAGTCACCTTAAAGTATTGCCAATTTTAAAGGTCCGTAAGCTTCCCAGGTCCACCTCTTAAAGGGCCAGTACACTTAAAATGCTGTTGTTTTGAGGGTTTGTACACAACCCTGGTCAACCTCTTAAAGGACATAATTCCCTAAATTTGTCACCTCTTCAAGGGTGTGTCCACTTCTAGGGTCTGCCTCTTAAAGGGCCAGTCCGCAAAACATGTCACATGTTCAAGTGGCTTTCCACTTCATAAGCCACATTGACATTTCCAAAGGTCTGTCCATTCCCAGGGTTGTCTCTTAGAAGGCCACCCACACACAATAATGCATCTTTAAGGACTGTCCACTTCCATGGTCATCCTCTTCATAGGCCAGTCACCTTAAAGTATTGCCAATTTTAAAGGTCTGTAAGCTTCCCAGGTCCACCTCTTAAAGGGCCAGTACACTTAAAATACTGTTGTTTCAAGGGTTTGTACACAACCCTGGTCAACCTCTTAAAGGACATAATTCCCTAAATTTGTCACCTCTTCAAGGGTTTGTCCATATCTAGGGTCTGCCTCTTAAAGGGCCAGTCATCAAAACATGTCACATGTTCAAGTGGATTTCCACTTCATAAGCCACATTGACATTTCCAAAGGTCTGTCCAGTCCCAGGGGTGTCTCTTAGAAGGCCACCCACACACAATAATGCATCTTTAAGGACTGTCCACTTCCATGGTCATCCTCTTCATAGGCCAGTCACCTTAAAGTATTGCCAATTTTAAAGGTCCGTAAGCTTCCCAGGTCCACCTCTTAAAGGGCCAGTACACTTAAAATGCTGTTGTTTTGAGGGTTTGTACACAACCCTGGTCAACCTCTTAAAGGACATAATTCCCTAAATTTGTCACCTCTTCAAGGGTGTGTCCACTTCTAGGGTCTGCCTCTTAAAGGGCCAGTCCGCAAAACATGTCACATGTTCAAGTGGCTTTCCACTTCATAAGCCACATTGACATTTCCAAAGGTCTGTCCATTCCCAGGGTTGTCTCTTAGAAGGCCACCCACACACAATAATGCATCTTTAAGGACTGTCCACTTCCATGGTCATCCTCTTCATAGGCCAGTCACCTTAAAGTATTGCCAATTTTAAAGGTCCGTAAGCTTCCCAGGTCCACCTCTTAAAGGGCCAGTACACTTAAAATGCTGTTTTTTCGAGGGTTTGTACACAACCCTGGTCAACCTCTTAAAGGACATAATTCCCTAAATTTGTCACCTCTTCAAGGGTTTGTCCCATTTCTAGGGTCTGCCTCTTAAAGGGCCAGTCCGCAAAACATGTCACATGTTCAAGTGGCTTTCCACTTCATAAGCCACATTGACATTTCCAAAGGTCTGTCCATTCCCAGGGTTGTCTCTTAGAAGGCCACCCACACACAATAATGCATCTTTAAGGACTGTCCACTTCCATGGTCATCCTCTTCATAGGCCAGTCACCTTAAAGTATTGCCAATTTTAAAGGTCTGTAAGCTTCCCAGGTCCACCTCTTAAAGGGCCAGTACACTTAAAATACTGTTGTTTCAAGGGTTTGTACACAACCCTGGTCAACCTCTTAAAGGACATAATTCCCTAAATTTGTCACCTCTTCAAGGGTTTGTCCATATCTAGGGTCTGCCTCTTAAAGGGCCAGTCATCAAAACATGTCACATGTTCAAGTGGATTTCCACTTCATAAGCCACATTGACATTTCCAAAGGTCTGTCCAGTCCCAGGGGTGTCTCTTAGAAGGCCACCCACACACAATAATGCATCTTTAAGGACTGTCCACTTCCATGGTCATCCTCTTCATAGGCCAGTCACCTTAAAGTATTGCCAATTTTAAAGGTCCGTAAGCTTCCCAGGTCCACCTCTTAAAGGGCCAGTACACTTAAAATGCTGTTGTTTTGAGGGTTTGTACACAACCCTGGTCAACCTCTTAAAGGACATAATTCCCTAAATTTGTCACCTCTTCAAGGGTGTGTCCACTTCTAGGGTCTGCCTCTTAAAGGGCCAGTCCGCAAAACATGTCACATGTTCAAGTGGCTTTCCACTTCATAAGCCACATTGACATTTCCAAAGGTCTGTCCATTCCCAGGGTTGTCTCTTAGAAGGCCACCCACACACAATAATGCATCTTTAAGGACTGTCCACTTCCATGGTCATCCTCTTCATAGGCCAGTCACCTTAAAGTATTGCCAATTTTAAAGGTCCGTAAGCTTCCCAGGTCCACCTCTTAAAGGGCCAGTACACTTAAAATGCTGTTTTTTCGAGGGTTTGTACACAACCCTGGTCAACCTCTTAAAGGACATAATTCCCTAAATTTGTCACCTCTTCAAGGGTTTGTCCCATTTCTAGGGTCTGCCTCTTAAAGGGCCAGTCCGCAAAACATGTCACATGTTCAAGTGGCTTTCCACTTCATAAGCCACATTGACATTTCCAAAGGTCTGTCCATTCCCAGGGTTGTCTCTTAGAAGGCCACCCACACACAATAATGCATCTTTAAGGACTGTCCACTTCCATGGTCATCCTCTTCATAGGCCAGTCACCTTAAAGTATTGCCAATTTTAAAGGTCTGTAAGCTACCCAGGTCCAACTCTTAAAGGGCCAGTACACTTAAAATACTGTTGTTTCAAGGGTTTGTACACAACCCTGGTCAACCTCTTAAAGGACATAATTCCCTAAATTTGTCACCTCTTCAAGGGTTTGTCCATATCTAGGGTCTGCCTCTTAAAGGGCCAGTCATCAAAACATGTCACATGTTTAAGTGGATTTCCACTTCATAAGCCACATTGACATTTCCAAAGGTCTGTCCATTCCCAGGGGTGTCTCCTAGAAGGCCACCCACACACAATAATGCATCTTTAAGGACTGTCCACTTCCATGGTCATCCTCTTCATAGGCCAGTCACCTTAAAGTATTGCCAATTTTAAAGGTCCGTAAGCTTCCCAGGTCCACCTCTTAAAGGGCCAGTACACTTAAAATGCTGTTGTTTTGAGGGTTTGTACACAACCCTGGTCAACCTCTTAAAGGACATAATTCCCTAAATTTGTCACCTCTTCAAGGGTGTGTCCACTTCTAGGGTCTGCCTCTTAAAGGGCCAGTCCGCAAAACATGTCACATGTTCAAGTGGCTTTCCACTTCATAAGCCACATTGACATTTCCAAAGGTCTGTCCATTCCCAGGGTTGTCTCTTAGAAGGCCACCCACACACAATAATGCATCTTTAAGGACTGTCCACTTCCATGGTCATCCTCTTCATAGGCCAGTCACCTTAAAGTATTGCCAATTTTAAAGGTCTGTAAGCTTCCCAGGTCCACCTCTTAAAGGGCCAGTACACTTAAAATACTGTTGTTTCAAGGGTTTGTACACAACCCTGGTCAACCTCTTAAAGGACATAATTCCCTAAATTTGTCACCTCTTCAAGGGTTTGTCCATATCTAGGGTCTGCCTCTTAAAGGGCCAGTCATCAAAACATGTCACATGTTCAAGTGGATTTCCACTTCATAAGCCACATTGACATTTCCAAAGGTCTGTCCAGTCCCAGGGGTGTCTCTTAGAAGGCCACCCACACACAATAATGCATCTTTAAGGACTGTCCACTTCCATGGTCATCCTCTTCATAGGCCAGTCACCTTAAAGTATTGCCAATTTTAAAGGTCCGTAAGCTTCCCAGGTCCACCTCTTAAAGGGCCAGTACACTTAAAATGCTGTTGTTTTGAGGGTTTGTACACAACCCTGGTCAACCTCTTAAAGGACATAATTCCCTAAATTTGTCACCTCTTCAAGGGTGTGTCCACTTCTAGGGTCTGCCTCTTAAAGGGCCAGTCCGCAAAACATGTCACATGTTCAAGTGGCTTTCCACTTCATAAGCCACATTGACATTTCCAAAGGTCTGTCCATTCCCAGGGTTGTCTCTTAGAAGGCCACCCACACACAATAATGCATCTTTAAGGACTGTCCACTTCCATGGTCATCCTCTTCATAGGCCAGTCACCTTAAAGTATTGCCAATTTTAAAGGTCCGTAAGCTTCCCAGGTCCACCTCTTAAAGGGCCAGTACACTTAAAATGCTGTTTTTTCGAGGGTTTGTACACAACCCTGGTCAACCTCTTAAAGGACATAATTCCCTAAATTTGTCACCTCTTCAAGGGTTTGTCCCATTTCTAGGGTCTGCCTCTTAAAGGGCCAGTCCGCAAAACATGTCACATGTTCAAGTGGCTTTCCACTTCATAAGCCACATTGACATTTCCAAAGGTCTGTCCATTCCCAGGGTTGTCTCTTAGAAGGCCACCCACACACAATAATGCATCTTTAAGGACTGTCCACTTCCATGGTCATCCTCTTCATAGGCCAGTCACCTTAAAGTATTGCCAATTTTAAAGGTCTGTAAGCTTCCCAGGTCCACCTCTTAAAGGGCCAGTACACTTAAAATACTGTTGTTTCAAGGGTTTGTACACAACCCTGGTCAACCTCTTAAAGGACATAATTCCCTAAATTTGTCACCTCTTCAAGGGTTTGTCCATATCTAGGGTCTGCCTCTTAAAGGGCCAGTCATCAAAACATGTCACATGTTCAAGTGGATTTCCACTTCATAAGCCACATTGACATTTCCAAAGGTCTGTCCAGTCCCAGGGGTGTCTCTTAGAAGGCCACCCACACACAATAATGCATCTTTAAGGACTGTCCACTTCCATGGTCATCCTCTTCATAGGCCAGTCACCTTAAAGTATTGCCAATTTTAAAGGTCCGTAAGCTTCCCAGGTCCACCTCTTAAAGGGCCAGTACACTTAAAATGCTGTTGTTTTGAGGGTTTGTACACAACCCTGGTCAACCTCTTAAAGGACATAATTCCCTAAATTTGTCACCTCTTCAAGGGTGTGTCCACTTCTAGGGTCTGCCTCTTAAAGGGCCAGTCCGCAAAACATGTCACATGTTCAAGTGGCTTTCCACTTCATAAGCCACATTGACATTTCCAAAGGTCTGTCCATTCCCAGGGTTGTCTCTTAGAAGGCCACCCACACACAATAATGCATCTTTAAGGACTGTCCACTTCCATGGTCATCCTCTTCATAGGCCAGTCACCTTAAAGTATTGCCAATTTTAAAGGTCTGTAAGCTTCCCAGGTCCACCTCTTAAAGGGCCAGTACACTTAAAATACTGTTGTTTCAAGGGTTTGTACACAACCCTGGTCAACCTCTTAAAGGACATAATTCCCTAAATTTGTCACCTCTTCAAGGGTTTGTCCATATCTAGGGTCTGCCTCTTAAAGGGCCAGTCATCAAAACATGTCACATGTTCAAGTGGATTTCCACTTCATAAGCCACATTGACATTTCCAAAGGTCTGTCCAGTCCCAGGGGTGTCTCTTAGAAGGCCACCCACACACAATAATGCATCTTTAAGGACTGTCCACTTCCATGGTCATCCTCTTCATAGGCCAGTCACCTTAAAGTATTGCCAATTTTAAAGGTCCGTAAGCTTCCCAGGTCCACCTCTTAAAGGGCCAGTACACTTAAAATGCTGTTGTTTTGAGGGTTTGTACACAACCCTGGTCAACCTCTTAAAGGACATAATTCCCTAAATTTGTCACCTCTTCAAGGGTGTGTCCACTTCTAGGGTCTGCCTCTTAAAGGGCCAGTCCGCAAAACATGTCACATGTTCAAGTGGCTTTCCACTTCATAAGCCACATTGACATTTCCAAAGGTCTGTCCATTCCCAGGGTTGTCTCTTAGAAGGCCACCCACACACAATAATGCATCTTTAAGGACTGTCCACTTCCATGGTCATCCTCTTCATAGGCCAGTCACCTTAAAGTATTGCCAATTTTAAAGGTCCGTAAGCTTCCCAGGTCCACCTCTTAAAGGGCCAGTACACTTAAAATGCTGTTTTTTCGAGGGTTTGTACACAACCCTGGTCAACCTCTTAAAGGACATAATTCCCTAAATTTGTCACCTCTTCAAGGGTTTGTCCCATTTCTAGGGTCTGCCTCTTAAAGGGCCAGTCCGCAAAACATGTCACATGTTCAAGTGGCTTTCCACTTCATAAGCCACATTGACATTTCCAAAGGTCTGTCCATTCCCAGGGTTGTCTCTTAGAAGGCCACCCACACACAATAATGCATCTTTAAGGACTGTCCACTTCCATGGTCATCCTCTTCATAGGCCAGTCACCTTAAAGTATTGCCAATTTTAAAGGTCTGTAAGCTTCCCAGGTCCACCTCTTAAAGGGCCAGTACACTTAAAATACTGTTGTTTCAAGGGTTTGTACACAACCCTGGTCAACCTCTTAAAGGACATAATTCCCTAAATTTGTCACCTCTTCAAGGGTTTGTCCATATCTAGGGTCTGCCTCTTAAAGGGCCAGTCATCAAAACATGTCACATGTTCAAGTGGATTTCCACTTCATAAGCCACATTGACATTTCCAAAGGTCTGTCCAGTCCCAGGGGTGTCTCTTAGAAGGCCACCCACACACAATAATGCATCTTTAAGGACTGTCCACTTCCATGGTCATCCTCTTCATAGGCCAGTCACCTTAAAGTATTGCCAATTTTAAAGGTCCGTAAGCTTCCCAGGTCCACCTCTTAAAGGGCCAGTACACTTAAAATGCTGTTGTTTTGAGGGTTTGTACACAACCCTGGTCAACCTCTTAAAGGACATAATTCCCTAAATTTGTCACCTCTTCAAGGGTGTGTCCACTTCTAGGGTCTGCCTCTTAAAGGGCCAGTCCGCAAAACATGTCACATGTTCAAGTGGCTTTCCACTTCATAAGCCACATTGACATTTCCAAAGGTCTGTCCATTCCCAGGGTTGTCTCTTAGAAGGCCACCCACACACAATAATGCATCTTTAAGGACTGTCCACTTCCATGGTCATCCTCTTCATAGGCCAGTCACCTTAAAGTATTGCCAATTTTAAAGGTCCGTAAGCTTCCCAGGTCCACCTCTTAAAGGGCCAGTACACTTAAAATGCTGTTTTTTCGAGGGTTTGTACACAACCCTGGTCAACCTCTTAAAGGACATAATTCCCTAAATTTGTCACCTCTTCAAGGGTTTGTCCCATTTCTAGGGTCTGCCTCTTAAAGGGCCAGTCCGCAAAACATGTCACATGTTCAAGTGGCTTTCCACTTCATAAGCCACATTGACATTTCCAAAGGTCTGTCCATTCCCAGGGTTGTCTCTTAGAAGGCCACCCACACACAATAATGCATCTTTAAGGACTGTCCACTTCCATGGTCATCCTCTTCATAGGCCAGTCACCTTAAAGTATTGCCAATTTTAAAGGTCTGTAAGCTACCCAGGTCCAACTCTTAAAGGGCCAGTACACTTAAAATACTGTTGTTTCAAGGGTTTGTACACAACCCTGGTCAACCTCTTAAAGGACATAATTCCCTAAATTTGTCACCTCTTCAAGGGTTTGTCCATATCTAGGGTCTGCCTCTTAAAGGGCCAGTCATCAAAACATGTCACATGTTTAAGTGGATTTCCACTTCATAAGCCACATTGACATTTCCAAAGGTCTGTCCATTCCCAGGGTTGTCTCTTAGAAGGCCACCCACACACAATAATGCATCTTTAAGGACTGTCCACTTCCATGGTCATCCTCTTCATAGGCCAGTCACCTTAAAGTATTGCCAATTTTAAAGGTCCGTAAGCTTCCCAGGTCCACCTCTTAAAGGGCCAGTACACTTAAAATGCTGTTGTTTTGAGGGTTTGTACACAACCCTGGTCAACCTCTTAAAGGACATAATTCCCTAAATTTGTCACCTCTTCAAGGGTTTGTCCATATCTAGGGTCTGCCTCTTAAAGGGCCAGTCATCAAAACATGTCACATGTTCAAGTGGATTTCCACTTCATAAGCCACATTGACATTTCCCAAGGTCTGTCCATTCCCAGGGTTGTCTCTTAGAAGGCCACCCACACACAATAATGCATCTTTAAGGACTGTCCACTTCCATGGTCATCCTCTTCATAGGCCAGTCACCTTAAAGTATTGCCAATTTTAAAGGTCCGTAAGCTTCCCAGGTCCACCTCTTAAAGGGCCAGTACACTTAAAATGCTGTTGTTTCGAGGGTTTGTACACAACCCTGGTCAACCTCTTAAAGGACATAATTCCCTAAATTTGTCACCTCTTCAAGGGTTTGTCCACTTCTAGGGTCTGCCTCTTAAAGGGCCAGTCCGCAAAACATGTCACATGTTCAAGTGGCTTTCCACTTCATAAGCCACATTGACATTTCCAAAGGTCTGTCCATTCCCAGGGTTGTCTCTTAGAAGGCCACCCACACACAATAATGCATCTTTAAGGACTGTCCACTTCCATGGTCATCCTCTTCATAGGCCAGTCACCTTAAAGTATTGCCAATTTTAAAGGTCTGTAAGCTTCCCAGGTCCACCTCTTAAAGGGCCAGTACACTTAAAATACTGTTGTTTCAAGGGTTTGTACACAACCCTGGTCAACCTCTTAAAGGACATAATTCCCTAAATTTGTCACCTCTTCAAGGGTTTGTCCATATCTAGGGTCTGCCTCTTAAAGGGCCAGTCATCAAAACATGTCACATGTTCAAGTGGATTTCCACTTCATAAGCCACATTGACATTTCCAAAGGTCTGTCCATTCCCAGGGGTGTCTCCTAGAAGGCCACCCACACACAATAATGCATCTTTAAGGACTGTCCACTTCCATGGTCATCCTCTTCATAGGCCAGTCACCTTAAAGTATTGCCAATTTTAAAGGTCCGTAAGCTTCCCAGGTCCACCTCTTAAAGGGCCAGTACACTTAAAATGCTGTTGTTTTGAGGGTTTGTACACAACCCTGGTCAACCTCTTAAAGGACATAATTCCCTAAATTTGTCACCTCTTCAAGGGTGTGTCCACTTCTAGGGTCTGCCTCTTAAAGGGCCAGTCCGCAAAACATGTCACATGTTCAAGTGGCTTTCCACTTCATAAGCCACATTGACATTTCCAAAGGTCTGTCCATTCCCAGGGTTGTCTCTTAGAAGGCCACCCACACACAATAATGCATCTTTAAGGACTGTCCACTTCCATGGTCATCCTCTTCATAGGCCAGTCACCTTAAAGTATTGCCAATTTTAAAGGTCTGTAAGCTTCCCAGGTCCACCTCTTAAAGGGCCAGTACACTTAAAATACTGTTGTTTCAAGGGTTTGTACACAACCCTGGTCAACCTCTTAAAGGACATAATTCCCTAAATTTGTCACCTCTTCAAGGGTTTGTCCATATCTAGGGTCTGCCTCTTAAAGGGCCAGTCATCAAAACATGTCACATGTTCAAGTGGATTTCCACTTCATAAGCCACATTGACATTTCCAAAGGTCTGTCCATTCCCAGGGGTGTCTCCTAGAAGGCCACCCACACACAATAATGCATCTTTAAGGACTGTCCACTTCCATGGTCATCCTCTTCATAGGCCAGTCACCTTAAAGTATTGCCAATTTTAAAGGTCCGTAAGCTTCCCAGGTCCACCTCTTAAAGGGCCAGTACACTTAAAATGCTGTTGTTTTGAGGGTTTGTACACAACCCTGGTCAACCTCTTAAAGGACATAATTCCCTAAATTTGTCACCTCTTCAAGGGTGTGTCCACTTCTAGGGTCTGCCTCTTAAAGGGCCAGTCCGCAAAACATGTCACATGTTCAAGTGGCTTTCCACTTCATAAGCCACATTGACATTTCCAAAGGTCTGTCCATTCCCAGGGTTGTCTCTTAGAAGGCCACCCACACACAATAATGCATCTTTAAGGACTGTCCACTTCCATGGTCATCCTCTTCATAGGCCAGTCACCTTAAAGTATTGCCAATTTTAAAGGTCTGTAAGCTTCCCAGGTCCACCTCTTAAAGGGCCAGTACACTTAAAATACTGTTGTTTCAAGGGTTTGTACACAACCCTGGTCAACCTCTTAAAGGACATAATTCCCTAAATTTGTCACCTCTTCAAGGGTTTGTCCATATCTAGGGTCTGCCTCTTAAAGGGCCAGTCATCAAAACATGTCACATGTTCAAGTGGATTTCCACTTCATAAGCCACATTGACATTTCCAAAGGTCTGTCCAGTCCCAGGGGTGTCTCTTAGAAGGCCACCCACACACAATAATGCATCTTTAAGGACTGTCCACTTCCATGGTCATCCTCTTCATAGGCCAGTCACCTTAAAGTATTGCCAATTTTAAAGGTCCGTAAGCTTCCCAGGTCCACCTCTTAAAGGGCCAGTACACTTAAAATGCTGTTTTTTCGAGGGTTTGTACACAACCCTGGTCAACCTCTTAAAGGACATAATTCCCTAAATTTGTCACCTCTTCAAGGGTTTGTCCCATTTCTAGGGTCTGCCTCTTAAAGGGCCAGTCCGCAAAACATGTCACATGTTCAAGTGGCTTTCCACTTCATAAGCCACATTGACATTTCCAAAGGTCTGTCCATTCCCAGGGTTGTCTCTTAGAAGGCCACCCACACACAATAATGCATCTTTAAGGACTGTCCACTTCCATGGTCATCCTCTTCATAGGCCAGTCACCTTAAAGTATTGCCAATTTTAAAGGTCTGTAAGCTTCCCAGGTCCACCTCTTAAAGGGCCAGTACACTTAAAATACTGTTGTTTCAAGGGTTTGTACACAACCCTGGTCAACCTCTTAAAGGACATAATTCCCTAAATTTGTCACCTCTTCAAGGGTTTGTCCATATCTAGGGTCTGCCTCTTAAAGGGCCAGTCATCAAAACATGTCACATGTTCAAGTGGATTTCCACTTCATAAGCCACATTGACATTTCCAAAGGTCTGTCCAGTCCCAGGGGTGTCTCTTAGAAGGCCACCCACACACAATAATGCATCTTTAAGGACTGTCCACTTCCATGGTCATCCTCTTCATAGGCCAGTCACCTTAAAGTATTGCCAATTTTAAAGGTCCGTAAGCTTCCCAGGTCCACCTCTTAAAGGGCCAGTACACTTAAAATGCTGTTGTTTTGAGGGTTTGTACACAACCCTGGTCAACCTCTTAAAGGACATAATTCCCTAAATTTGTCACCTCTTCAAGGGTGTGTCCACTTCTAGGGTCTGCCTCTTAAAGGGCCAGTCCGCAAAACATGTCACATGTTCAAGTGGCTTTCCACTTCATAAGCCACATTGACATTTCCAAAGGTCTGTCCATTCCCAGGGTTGTCTCTTAGAAGGCCACCCACACACAATAATGCATCTTTAAGGACTGTCCACTTCCATGGTCATCCTCTTCATAGGCCAGTCACCTTAAAGTATTGCCAATTTTAAAGGTCTGTAAGCTACCCAGGTCCAACTCTTAAAGGGCCAGTACACTTAAAATACTGTTGTTTCAAGGGTTTGTACACAACCCTGGTCAACCTCTTAAAGGACATAATTCCCTAAATTTGTCACCTCTTCAAGGGTTTGTCCATATCTAGGGTCTGCCTCTTAAAGGGCCAGTCATCAAAACATGTCACATGTTTAAGTGGATTTCCACTTCATAAGCCACATTGACATTTCCAAAGGTCTGTCCATTCCCAGGGTTGTCTCTTAGAAGGCCACCCACACACAATAATGCATCTTTAAGGACTGTCCACTTCCATGGTCATCCTCTTCATAGGCCAGTCACCTTAAAGTATTGCCAATTTTAAAGGTCCGTAAGCTTCCCAGGTCCACCTCTTAAAGGGCCAGTACACTTAAAATGCTGTTGTTTTGAGGGTTTGTACACAACCCTGGTCAACCTCTTAAAGGACATAATTCCCTAAATTTGTCACCTCTTCAAGGGTTTGTCCATATCTAGGGTCTGCCTCTTAAAGGGCCAGTCATCAAAACATGTCACATGTTCAAGTGGATTTCCACTTCATAAGCCACATTGACATTTCCCAAGGTCTGTCCATTCCCAGGGTTGTCTCTTAGAAGGCCACCCACACACAATAATGCATCTTTAAGGACTGTCCACTTCCATGGTCATCCTCTTCATAGGCCAGTCACCTTAAAGTATTGCCAATTTTAAAGGTCCGTAAGCTTCCCAGGTCCACCTCTTAAAGGGCCAGTACACTTAAAATGCTGTTGTTTCGAGGGTTTGTACACAACCCTGGTCAACCTCTTAAAGGACATAATTCCCTAAATTTGTCACCTCTTCAAGGGTTTGTCCACTTCTAGGGTCTGCCTCTTAAAGGGCCAGTCCGCAAAACATGTCACATGTTCAAGTGGCTTTCCACTTCATAAGCCACATTGACATTTCCAAAGGTCTGTCCATTCCCAGGGTTGTCTCTTAGAAGGCCACCCACACACAATAATGCATCTTTAAGGACTGTCCACTTCCATGGTCATCCTCTTCATAGGCCAGTCACCTTAAAGTATTGCCAATTTTAAAGGTCTGTAAGCTTCCCAGGTCCACCTCTTAAAGGGCCAGTACACTTAAAATACTGTTGTTTCAAGGGTTTGTACACAACCCTGGTCAACCTCTTAAAGGACATAATTCCCTAAATTTGTCACCTCTTCAAGGGTTTGTCCATATCTAGGGTCTGCCTCTTAAAGGGCCAGTCATCAAAACATGTCACATGTTCAAGTGGATTTCCACTTCATAAGCCACATTGACATTTCCAAAGGTCTGTCCATTCCCAGGGGTGTCTCCTAGAAGGCCACCCACACACAATAATGCATCTTTAAGGACTGTCCACTTCCATGGTCATCCTCTTCATAGGCCAGTCACCTTAAAGTATTGCCAATTTTAAAGGTCCGTAAGCTTCCCAGGTCCACCTCTTAAAGGGCCAGTACACTTAAAATGCTGTTGTTTTGAGGGTTTGTACACAACCCTGGTCAACCTCTTAAAGGACATAATTCCCTAAATTTGTCACCTCTTCAAGGGTGTGTCCACTTCTAGGGTCTGCCTCTTAAAGGGCCAGTCCGCAAAACATGTCACATGTTCAAGTGGCTTTCCACTTCATAAGCCACATTGACATTTCCAAAGGTCTGTCCATTCCCAGGGTTGTCTCTTAGAAGGCCACCCACACACAATAATGCATCTTTAAGGACTGTCCACTTCCATGGTCATCCTCTTCATAGGCCAGTCACCTTAAAGTATTGCCAATTTTAAAGGTCTGTAAGCTTCCCAGGTCCACCTCTTAAAGGGCCAGTACACTTAAAATACTGTTGTTTCAAGGGTTTGTACACAACCCTGGTCAACCTCTTAAAGGACATAATTCCCTAAATTTGTCACCTCTTCAAGGGTTTGTCCATATCTAGGGTCTGCCTCTTAAAGGGCCAGTCATCAAAACATGTCACATGTTCAAGTGGATTTCCACTTCATAAGCCACATTGACATTTCCAAAGGTCTGTCCAGTCCCAGGGGTGTCTCTTAGAAGGCCACCCACACACAATAATGCATCTTTAAGGACTGTCCACTTCCATGGTCATCCTCTTCATAGGCCAGTCACCTTAAAGTATTGCCAATTTTAAAGGTCCGTAAGCTTCCCAGGTCCACCTCTTAAAGGGCCAGTACACTTAAAATGCTGTTGTTTTGAGGGTTTGTACACAACCCTGGTCAACCTCTTAAAGGACATAATTCCCTAAATTTGTCACCTCTTCAAGGGTGTGTCCACTTCTAGGGTCTGCCTCTTAAAGGGCCAGTCCGCAAAACATGTCACATGTTCAAGTGGCTTTCCACTTCATAAGCCACATTGACATTTCCAAAGGTCTGTCCATTCCCAGGGTTGTCTCTTAGAAGGCCACCCACACACAATAATGCATCTTTAAGGACTGTCCACTTCCATGGTCATCCTCTTCATAGGCCAGTCACCTTAAAGTATTGCCAATTTTAAAGGTCCGTAAGCTTCCCAGGTCCACCTCTTAAAGGGCCAGTACACTTAAAATGCTGTTTTTTCGAGGGTTTGTACACAACCCTGGTCAACCTCTTAAAGGACATAATTCCCTAAATTTGTCACCTCTTCAAGGGTTTGTCCCATTTCTAGGGTCTGCCTCTTAAAGGGCCAGTCCGCAAAACATGTCACATGTTCAAGTGGCTTTCCACTTCATAAGCCACATTGACATTTCCAAAGGTCTGTCCATTCCCAGGGTTGTCTCTTAGAAGGCCACCCACACACAATAATGCATCTTTAAGGACTGTCCACTTCCATGGTCATCCTCTTCATAGGCCAGTCACCTTAAAGTATTGCCAATTTTAAAGGTCTGTAAGCTTCCCAGGTCCACCTCTTAAAGGGCCAGTACACTTAAAATACTGTTGTTTCAAGGGTTTGTACACAACCCTGGTCAACCTCTTAAAGGACATAATTCCCTAAATTTGTCACCTCTTCAAGGGTTTGTCCATATCTAGGGTCTGCCTCTTAAAGGGCCAGTCATCAAAACATGTCACATGTTCAAGTGGATTTCCACTTCATAAGCCACATTGACATTTCCAAAGGTCTGTCCAGTCCCAGGGGTGTCTCTTAGAAGGCCACCCACACACAATAATGCATCTTTAAGGACTGTCCACTTCCATGGTCATCCTCTTCATAGGCCAGTCACCTTAAAGTATTGCCAATTTTAAAGGTCCGTAAGCTTCCCAGGTCCACCTCTTAAAGGGCCAGTACACTTAAAATGCTGTTGTTTTGAGGGTTTGTACACAACCCTGGTCAACCTCTTAAAGGACATAATTCCCTAAATTTGTCACCTCTTCAAGGGTGTGTCCACTTCTAGGGTCTGCCTCTTAAAGGGCCAGTCCGCAAAACATGTCACATGTTCAAGTGGCTTTCCACTTCATAAGCCACATTGACATTTCCAAAGGTCTGTCCATTCCCAGGGTTGTCTCTTAGAAGGCCACCCACACACAATAATGCATCTTTAAGGACTGTCCACTTCCATGGTCATCCTCTTCATAGGCCAGTCACCTTAAAGTATTGCCAATTTTAAAGGTCCGTAAGCTTCCCAGGTCCACCTCTTAAAGGGCCAGTACACTTAAAATGCTGTTTTTTCGAGGGTTTGTACACAACCCTGGTCAACCTCTTAAAGGACATAATTCCCTAAATTTGTCACCTCTTCAAGGGTTTGTCCCATTTCTAGGGTCTGCCTCTTAAAGGGCCAGTCCGCAAAACATGTCACATGTTCAAGTGGCTTTCCACTTCATAAGCCACATTGACATTTCCAAAGGTCTGTCCATTCCCAGGGTTGTCTCTTAGAAGGCCACCCACACACAATAATGCATCTTTAAGGACTGTCCACTTCCATGGTCATCCTCTTCATAGGCCAGTCACCTTAAAGTATTGCCAATTTTAAAGGTCTGTAAGCTACCCAGGTCCAACTCTTAAAGGGCCAGTACACTTAAAATACTGTTGTTTCAAGGGTTTGTACACAACCCTGGTCAACCTCTTAAAGGACATAATTCCCTAAATTTGTCACCTCTTCAAGGGTTTGTCCATATCTAGGGTCTGCCTCTTAAAGGGCCAGTCATCAAAACATGTCACATGTTCAAGTGGATTTCCACTTCATAAGCCACATTGACATTTCCAAAGGTCTGTCCATTCCCAGGGGTGTCTCCTAGAAGGCCACCCACACACAATAATGCATCTTTAAGGACTGTCCACTTCCATGGTCATCCTCTTCATAGGCCAGTCACCTTAAAGTATTGCCAATTTTAAAGGTCCGTAAGCTTCCCAGGTCCACCTCTTAAAGGGCCAGTACACTTAAAATGCTGTTGTTTTGAGGGTTTGTACACAACCCTGGTCAACCTCTTAAAGGACATAATTCCCTAAATTTGTCACCTCTTCAAGGGTGTGTCCACTTCTAGGGTCTGCCTCTTAAAGGGCCAGTCCGCAAAACATGTCACATGTTCAAGTGGCTTTCCACTTCATAAGCCACATTGACATTTCCAAAGGTCTGTCCATTCCCAGGGTTGTCTCTTAGATGGCCACCCACACACAATAATGCATCTTTAAGGACTGTCCACTTCCATGGTCATCCTCTTCATAGGCCAGTCACCTTAAAGTATTGCCAATTTTAAAGGTCCGTAAGCTTCCCAGGTCCACCTCTTAAAGGGCCAGTACACTTAAAATGCTGTTGTTTTGAGGGTTTGTACACAACCCTGGTCAACCTCTTAAAGGACATAATTCCCTAAATTTGTCACCTCTTCAAGGGTGTGTCCACTTCTAGGGTCTGCCTCTTAAAGGGCCAGTCCGCAAAACATGTCACATGTTCAAGTGGCTTTCCACTTCATAAGCCACATTGACATTTCCCAAGGTCTGTCCATTCCCAGGGTTGTCTCTTAGAAGGCCACCCACACACAATAATGCATCTTTAAGGACTGTCCACTTCCATGGTCATCCTCTTCATAGGCCAGTCACCTTAAAGTATTGCCAATTTTAAAGGTCCGTAAGCTTCCCAGGTCCACCTCTTAAAGGGCCAGTACACTTAAAATGCTGTTGTTTCGAGGGTTTGTACACAACCCTGGTCAACCTCTTAAAGGACATAATTCCCTAAATTTGTCACCTCTTCAAGGGTTTGTCCATATCTAGGGTCTGCCTCTTAAAGGGCCAGTCATCAAAACATGTCACATGTTCAAGTGGATTTCCACTTCATAAGCCACATTGACATTTCCAAAGGTCTGTCCATTCCCAGGGTTGTCTCTTAGAAGGCCACCCACACACAATAATGCATCTTTAAGGACTGTCCACTTCCATGGTCATCCTCTTCATAGGCCAGTCACCTTAAAGTATTGCCAATTTTAAAGGTCTGTAAGCTTCCCAGGTCCACCTCTTAAAGGGCCAGTACACTTAAAATACTGTTGTTTCAAGGGTTTGTACACAACCCTGGTCAACCTCTTAAAGGACATAAGTCCCTAAATTTGTCACCTCTTCAAGGGTTTGTCCATATCTAGGGTCTGCCTCTTAAAGGGCCAGTCATCAAAACATGTCACATGTTCAAGTGGATTTCCACTTCATAAGCCACATTGACATTTCCAAAGGTCTGTCCATTCCCAGGGTTGTCTCTTAGAAGGCCACCCACACACAATAATGCATCTTTAAGGACTGTCCACTTCCATGGTCATCCTCTTCATAGGCCAGTCACCTTAAAGTATTGCCAATTTTAAAGGTCTGTAAGCTTCCCAGGTCCACCTCTTAAAGGGCCAGTACACTTAAAATGCTGTTGTTTCGAGGGTTTGTACACAACCCTGGTCAACCTCTTAAAGGACATAATTCCCTAAATTTGTCACCTCTTCAAGGGTTTGTCCACTTCTAGGGTCTGCCTCTTAAAGGGCCAGTCCGCAAAACATGTCACATGTTCAAGTGGCTTTCCACTTCATAAGCCACATTGACATTTCCAAAGGTCTGTCCATTCCCAGGGTTGTCTCTTAGAAGGCCACCCACACACAATAATGCATCTTTAAGGACTGTCCACTTCCATGGTCATCCTCTTCATAGGCCAGTCACCTTAAAGTATTGCCAATTTTAAAGGTCTGTAAGCTTCCCAGGTCCACCTCTTAAAGGGCCAGTACACTTAAAATACTGTTGTTTCAAGGGTTTGTACACAACCCTGGTCAACCTCTTAAAGGACATAATTCCCTAAATTTGTCACCTCTTCAAGGGTTTGTCCATATCTAGGGTCTGCCTCTTAAAGGGCCAGTCATCAAAACATGTCACATGTTCAAGTGGATTTCCACTTCATAAGCCACATTGACATTTCCCAAGGTCTGTCCATTCCCAGGGTTGTCTCTTAGAAGGCCACCCACACACAATAATGCATCTTTAAGGACTGTCCACTTCCATGGTCATCCTCTTCATAGGCCAGTCACCTTAAAGTATTGCCAATTTTAAAGGTCCGTAAGCTTCCCAGGTCCACCTCTTAAAGGGCCAGTACACTTAAAATGCTGTTGTTTCGAGGGTTTGTACACAACCCTGGTCAACCTCTTAAAGGACATAATTCCCTAAATTTGTCACCTCTTCAAGGGTTTGTCCACTTCTAGGGTCTGCCTCTTAAAGGGCCAGTCCGCAAAACATGTCACATGTTCAAGTGGCTTTCCACTTCATAAGCCACATTGACATTTCCAAAGGTCTGTCCATTCCCAGGGTTGTCTCTTAGATGGCCACCCACACACAATAATGCATCTTTAAGGACTGTCCACTTCCATGGTCATCCTCTTCATAGGCCAGTCACCTTAAAGTATTGCCAATTTTAAAGGTCCGTAAGCTTCCCAGGTCCACCTCTTAAAGGGCCAGTACACTTAAAATGCTGTTGTTTTGAGGGTTTGTACACAACCCTGGTCAACCTCTTAAAGGACATAATTCCCTAAATGTGTCACCTCTTCAAGGGTGTGTCCACTTCTAGGGTCTGCCTCTTAAAGGGCCAGTCCGCAAAACATGTCACATGTTCAAGTGGCTTTCCACTTCATAAGCCACATTGACATTTCCCAAGGTCTGTCCATTCCCAGGGTTGTCTCTTAGAAGGCCACCCACACACAATAATGCATCTTTAAGGACTGTCCACTTCCATGGTCATCCTCTTCATAGGCCAGTCACCTTAAAGTATTGCCAATTTTAAAGGTCTGTAAGCTTCCCAGGTCCACCTCTTAAAGGGCCAGTACACTTAAAATACTGTTGTTTCAAGGGTTTGTACACAACCCTGGTCAACCTCTTAAAGGACATAATTCCCTAAATTTGTCACCTCTTCAAGGGTTTGTCCATATCTAGGGTCTGCCTCTTAAAGGGCCAGTCATCAAAACATGTCACATGTTCAAGTGGATTTCCACTTCATAAGCCACATTGACATTTCCCAAGGTCTGTCCATTCCCAGGGTTGTCTCTTAGAAGGCCACCCACACACAATAATGCATCTTTAAGGACTGTCCACTTCCATGGTCATCCTCTTCATAGGCCAGTCACCTTAAAGTATTGCCAATTTTAAAGGTCCGTAAGCTTCCCAGGTCCACCTCTTAAAGGGCCAGTACACTTAAAATGCTGTTGTTTCGAGGGTTTGTACACAACCCTGGTCAACCTCTTAAAGGACATAATTCCCTAAATTTGTCACCTCTTCAAGGGTTTGTCCACTTCTAGGGTCTGCCTCTTAAAGGGCCAGTCCGCAAAACATGTCACATGTTCAAGTGGCTTTCCACTTCATAAGCCACATTGACATTTCCAAAGGTCTGTCCATTCCCAGGGTTGTCTCTTAGAAGGCCACCCACACACAATAATGCATCTTTAAGGACTGTCCACTTCCATGGTCATCCTCTTCATAGGCCAGTCACCTTAAAGTATTGCCAATTTTAAAGGTCTGTAAGCTTCCCAGGTCCACCTCTTAAAGGGCCAGTACACTTAAAATGCTGTTGTTTCGAGGGTTTGTACACAACCCTGGTCAACCTCTTAAAGGACATAATTCCCTAAATTTGTCACCTCTTCAAGGGTTTGTCCACTTCTAGGGTCTGCCTCTTAAAGGGCCAGTCCGCAAAACATGTCACATGTTCAAGTGGCTTTCCACTTCATAAGCCACATTGACATTTCCAAAGGTCTGTCCATTCCCAGGGTTGTCTCTTAGAAGGCCACCCACACACAATAATGCATCTTTAAGGACTGTCCACTTCCATGGTCATCCTCTTCATAGGCCAGTCACCTTAAAGTATTGCCAATTTTAAAGGTCCGTAAGCTTCCCAGGTCCACCTCTTAAAGGGCCAGTACACTTAAAATACTGTTGTTTCAAGGGTTTGTACACAACCCTGGTCAACCTCTTAAAGGACATAATTCCCTAAATTTGTCACCTCTTCAAGGGTTTGTCCATATCTAGGGTCTGCCTCTTAAAGGGCCAGTCATCAAAACATGTCACATGTTCAAGTGGATTTCCACTTCATAAGCCACATTGACATTTCCAAAGGTCTGTCCATTCCCAGGGGTGTCTCCTAGAAGGCCACCCACACACAATAATGCATCTTTAAGGACTGTCCACTTCCATGGTCATCCTCTTCATAGGCCAGTCACCTTAAAGTATTGCCAATTTTAAAGGTCCGTAAGCTTCCCAGGTCCACCTCTTAAAGGGCCAGTACACTTAAAATGCTGTTGTTTTGAGGGTTTGTACACAACCCTGGTCAACCTCTTAAAGGACATAATTCCCTAAATTTGTCACCTCTTCAAGGGTGTGTCCACTTCTAGGGTCTGCCTCTTAAAGGGCCAGTCCGCAAAACATGTCACATGTTCAAGTGGCTTTCCACTTCATAAGCCACATTGACATTTCCAAAGGTCTGTCCATTCCCAGGGTTGTCTCTTAGAAGGCCACCCACACACAATAATGCATCTTTAAGGACTGTCCACTTCCATGGTCATCCTCTTCATAGGCCAGTCACCTTAAAGTATTGCCAATTTTAAAGGTCTGTAAGCTTCCCAGGTCCACCTCTTAAAGGGCCAGTACACTTAAAATACTGTTGTTTCAAGGGTTTGTACACAACCCTGGTCAACCTCTTAAAGGACATAATTCCCTAAATTTGTCACCTCTTCAAGGGTTTGTCCATATCTAGGGTCTGCCTCTTAAAGGGCCAGTCATCAAAACATGTCACATGTTCAAGTGGATTTCCACTTCATAAGCCACATTGACATTTCCAAAGGTCTGTCCAGTCCCAGGGGTGTCTCTTAGAAGGCCACCCACACACAATAATGCATCTTTAAGGACTGTCCACTTCCATGGTCATCCTCTTCATAGGCCAGTCACCTTAAAGTATTGCCAATTTTAAAGGTCCGTAAGCTTCCCAGGTCCACCTCTTAAAGGGCCAGTACACTTAAAATGCTGTTGTTTTGAGGGTTTGTACACAACCCTGGTCAACCTCTTAAAGGACATAATTCCCTAAATTTGTCACCTCTTCAAGGGTGTGTCCACTTCTAGGGTCTGCCTCTTAAAGGGCCAGTCCGCAAAACATGTCACATGTTCAAGTGGCTTTCCACTTCATAAGCCACATTGACATTTCCAAAGGTCTGTCCATTCCCAGGGTTGTCTCTTAGAAGGCCACCCACACACAATAATGCATCTTTAAGGACTGTCCACTTCCATGGTCATCCTCTTCATAGGCCAGTCACCTTAAAGTATTGCCAATTTTAAAGGTCCGTAAGCTTCCCAGGTCCACCTCTTAAAGGGCCAGTACACTTAAAATGCTGTTTTTTCGAGGGTTTGTACACAACCCTGGTCAACCTCTTAAAGGACATAATTCCCTAAATTTGTCACCTCTTCAAGGGTTTGTCCCATTTCTAGGGTCTGCCTCTTAAAGGGCCAGTCCGCAAAACATGTCACATGTTCAAGTGGCTTTCCACTTCATAAGCCACATTGACATTTCCAAAGGTCTGTCCATTCCCAGGGTTGTCTCTTAGAAGGCCACCCACACACAATAATGCATCTTTAAGGACTGTCCACTTCCATGGTCATCCTCTTCATAGGCCAGTCACCTTAAAGTATTGCCAATTTTAAAGGTCTGTAAGCTTCCCAGGTCCACCTCTTAAAGGGCCAGTACACTTAAAATACTGTTGTTTCAAGGGTTTGTACACAACCCTGGTCAACCTCTTAAAGGACATAATTCCCTAAATTTGTCACCTCTTCAAGGGTTTGTCCATATCTAGGGTCTGCCTCTTAAAGGGCCAGTCATCAAAACATGTCACATGTTCAAGTGGATTTCCACTTCATAAGCCACATTGACATTTCCAAAGGTCTGTCCAGTCCCAGGGGTGTCTCTTAGAAGGCCACCCACACACAATAATGCATCTTTAAGGACTGTCCACTTCCATGGTCATCCTCTTCATAGGCCAGTCACCTTAAAGTATTGCCAATTTTAAAGGTCCGTAAGCTTCCCAGGTCCACCTCTTAAAGGGCCAGTACACTTAAAATGCTGTTGTTTTGAGGGTTTGTACACAACCCTGGTCAACCTCTTAAAGGACATAATTCCCTAAATTTGTCACCTCTTCAAGGGTGTGTCCACTTCTAGGGTCTGCCTCTTAAAGGGCCAGTCCGCAAAACATGTCACATGTTCAAGTGGCTTTCCACTTCATAAGCCACATTGACATTTCCAAAGGTCTGTCCATTCCCAGGGTTGTCTCTTAGAAGGCCACCCACACACAATAATGCATCTTTAAGGACTGTCCACTTCCATGGTCATCCTCTTCATAGGCCAGTCACCTTAAAGTATTGCCAATTTTAAAGGTCCGTAAGCTTCCCAGGTCCACCTCTTAAAGGGCCAGTACACTTAAAATGCTGTTTTTTCGAGGGTTTGTACACAACCCTGGTCAACCTCTTAAAGGACATAATTCCCTAAATTTGTCACCTCTTCAAGGGTTTGTCCCATTTCTAGGGTCTGCCTCTTAAAGGGCCAGTCCGCAAAACATGTCACATGTTCAAGTGGCTTTCCACTTCATAAGCCACATTGACATTTCCAAAGGTCTGTCCATTCCCAGGGTTGTCTCTTAGAAGGCCACCCACACACAATAATGCATCTTTAAGGACTGTCCACTTCCATGGTCATCCTCTTCATAGGCCAGTCACCTTAAAGTATTGCCAATTTTAAAGGTCTGTAAGCTACCCAGGTCCAACTCTTAAAGGGCCAGTACACTTAAAATACTGTTGTTTCAAGGGTTTGTACACAACCCTGGTCAACCTCTTAAAGGACATAATTCCCTAAATTTGTCACCTCTTCAAGGGTTTGTCCATATCTAGGGTCTGCCTCTTAAAGGGCCAGTCATCAAAACATGTCACATGTTTAAGTGGATTTCCACTTCATAAGCCACATTGACATTTCCAAAGGTCTGTCCATTCCCAGGGTTGTCTCTTAGAAGGCCACCCACACACAATAATGCATCTTTAAGGACTGTCCACTTCCATGGTCATCCTCTTCATAGGCCAGTCACCTTAAAGTATTGCCAATTTTAAAGGTCCGTAAGCTTCCCAGGTCCACCTCTTAAAGGGCCAGTACACTTAAAATGCTGTTGTTTTGAGGGTTTGTACACAACCCTGGTCAACCTCTTAAAGGACATAATTCCCTAAATTTGTCACCTCTTCAAGGGTTTGTCCATATCTAGGGTCTGCCTCTTAAAGGGCCAGTCATCAAAACATGTCACATGTTCAAGTGGATTTCCACTTCATAAGCCACATTGACATTTCCCAAGGTCTGTCCATTCCCAGGGTTGTCTCTTAGAAGGCCACCCACACACAATAATGCATCTTTAAGGACTGTCCACTTCCATGGTCATCCTCTTCATAGGCCAGTCACCTTAAAGTATTGCCAATTTTAAAGGTCCGTAAGCTTCCCAGGTCCACCTCTTAAAGGGCCAGTACACTTAAAATGCTGTTGTTTTGAGGGTTTGTACACAACCCTGGTCAACCTCTTAAAGGACATAATTCCCTAAATTTGTCACCTCTTCAAGGGTGTGTCCACTTCTAGGGTCTGCCTCTTAAAGGGCCAGTCCGCAAAACATGTCACATGTTCAAGTGGCTTTCCACTTCATAAGCCACATTGACATTTCCAAAGGTCTGTCCATTCCCAGGGTTGTCTCTTAGAAGGCCACCCACACACAATAATGCATCTTTAAGGACTGTCCACTTCCATGGTCATCCTCTTCATAGGCCAGTCACCTTAAAGTATTGCCAATTTTAAAGGTCCGTAAGCTTCCCAGGTCCACCTCTTAAAGGGCCAGTACACTTAAAATGCTGTTTTTTCGAGGGTTTGTACACAACCCTGGTCAACCTCTTAAAGGACATAATTCCCTAAATTTGTCACCTCTTCAAGGGTTTGTCCCATTTCTAGGGTCTGCCTCTTAAAGGGCCAGTCCGCAAAACATGTCACATGTTCAAGTGGCTTTCCACTTCATAAGCCACATTGACATTTCCAAAGGTCTGTCCATTCCCAGGGTTGTCTCTTAGAAGGCCACCCACACACAATAATGCATCTTTAAGGACTGTCCACTTCCATGGTCATCCTCTTCATAGGCCAGTCACCTTAAAGTATTGCCAATTTTAAAGGTCTGTAAGCTTCCCAGGTCCACCTCTTAAAGGGCCAGTACACTTAAAATACTGTTGTTTCAAGGGTTTGTACACAACCCTGGTCAACCTCTTAAAGGACATAATTCCCTAAATTTGTCACCTCTTCAAGGGTTTGTCCATATCTAGGGTCTGCCTCTTAAAGGGCCAGTCATCAAAACATGTCACATGTTCAAGTGGATTTCCACTTCATAAGCCACATTGACATTTCCAAAGGTCTGTCCAGTCCCAGGGGTGTCTCTTAGAAGGCCACCCACACACAATAATGCATCTTTAAGGACTGTCCACTTCCATGGTCATCCTCTTCATAGGCCAGTCACCTTAAAGTATTGCCAATTTTAAAGGTCCGTAAGCTTCCCAGGTCCACCTCTTAAAGGGCCAGTACACTTAAAATGCTGTTGTTTTGAGGGTTTGTACACAACCCTGGTCAACCTCTTAAAGGACATAATTCCCTAAATTTGTCACCTCTTCAAGGGTGTGTCCACTTCTAGGGTCTGCCTCTTAAAGGGCCAGTCCGCAAAACATGTCACATGTTCAAGTGGCTTTCCACTTCATAAGCCACATTGACATTTCCAAAGGTCTGTCCATTCCCAGGGTTGTCTCTTAGAAGGCCACCCACACACAATAATGCATCTTTAAGGACTGTCCACTTCCATGGTCATCCTCTTCATAGGCCAGTCACCTTAAAGTATTGCCAATTTTAAAGGTCCGTAAGCTTCCCAGGTCCACCTCTTAAAGGGCCAGTACACTTAAAATGCTGTTTTTTCGAGGGTTTGTACACAACCCTGGTCAACCTCTTAAAGGACATAATTCCCTAAATTTGTCACCTCTTCAAGGGTTTGTCCCATTTCTAGGGTCTGCCTCTTAAAGGGCCAGTCCGCAAAACATGTCACATGTTCAAGTGGCTTTCCACTTCATAAGCCACATTGACATTTCCAAAGGTCTGTCCATTCCCAGGGTTGTCTCTTAGAAGGCCACCCACACACAATAATGCATCTTTAAGGACTGTCCACTTCCATGGTCATCCTCTTCATAGGCCAGTCACCTTAAAGTATTGCCAATTTTAAAGGTCTGTAAGCTACCCAGGTCCAACTCTTAAAGGGCCAGTACACTTAAAATACTGTTGTTTCAAGGGTTTGTACACAACCCTGGTCAACCTCTTAAAGGACATAATTCCCTAAATTTGTCACCTCTTCAAGGGTTTGTCCATATCTAGGGTCTGCCTCTTAAAGGGCCAGTCATCAAAACATGTCACATGTTTAAGTGGATTTCCACTTCATAAGCCACATTGACATTTCCAAAGGTCTGTCCATTCCCAGGGTTGTCTCTTAGAAGGCCACCCACACACAATAATGCATCTTTAAGGACTGTCCACTTCCATGGTCATCCTCTTCATAGGCCAGTCACCTTAAAGTATTGCCAATTTTAAAGGTCCGTAAGCTTCCCAGGTCCACCTCTTAAAGGGCCAGTACACTTAAAATGCTGTTGTTTTGAGGGTTTGTACACAACCCTGGTCAACCTCTTAAAGGACATAATTCCCTAAATTTGTCACCTCTTCAAGGGTTTGTCCATATCTAGGGTCTGCCTCTTAAAGGGCCAGTCATCAAAACATGTCACATGTTCAAGTGGATTTCCACTTCATAAGCCACATTGACATTTCCCAAGGTCTGTCCATTCCCAGGGTTGTCTCTTAGAAGGCCACCCACACACAATAATGCATCTTTAAGGACTGTCCACTTCCATGGTCATCCTCTTCATAGGCCAGTCACCTTAAAGTATTGCCAATTTTAAAGGTCCGTAAGCTTCCCAGGTCCACCTCTTAAAGGGCCAGTACACTTAAAATGCTGTTGTTTCGAGGGTTTGTACACAACCCTGGTCAACCTCTTAAAGGACATAATTCCCTAAATTTGTCACCTCTTCAAGGGTTTGTCCACTTCTAGGGTCTGCCTCTTAAAGGGCCAGTCCGCAAAACATGTCACATGTTCAAGTGGCTTTCCACTTCATAAGCCACATTGACATTTCCAAAGGTCTGTCCATTCCCAGGGTTGTCTCTTAGAAGGCCACCCACACACAATAATGCATCTTTAAGGACTGTCCACTTCCATGGTCATCCTCTTCATAGGCCAGTCACCTTAAAGTATTGCCAATTTTAAAGGTCTGTAAGCTTCCCAGGTCCACCTCTTAAAGGGCCAGTACACTTAAAATACTGTTGTTTCAAGGGTTTGTACACAACCCTGGTCAACCTCTTAAAGGACATAATTCCCTAAATTTGTCACCTCTTCAAGGGTTTGTCCATATCTAGGGTCTGCCTCTTAAAGGGCCAGTCATCAAAACATGTCACATGTTCAAGTGGATTTCCACTTCATAAGCCACATTGACATTTCCAAAGGTCTGTCCATTCCCAGGGGTGTCTCCTAGAAGGCCACCCACACACAATAATGCATCTTTAAGGACTGTCCACTTCCATGGTCATCCTCTTCATAGGCCAGTCACCTTAAAGTATTGCCAATTTTAAAGGTCCGTAAGCTTCCCAGGTCCACCTCTTAAAGGGCCAGTACACTTAAAATGCTGTTGTTTTGAGGGTTTGTACACAACCCTGGTCAACCTCTTAAAGGACATAATTCCCTAAATTTGTCACCTCTTCAAGGGTGTGTCCACTTCTAGGGTCTGCCTCTTAAAGGGCCAGTCCGCAAAACATGTCACATGTTCAAGTGGCTTTCCACTTCATAAGCCACATTGACATTTCCAAAGGTCTGTCCATTCCCAGGGTTGTCTCTTAGAAGGCCACCCACACACAATAATGCATCTTTAAGGACTGTCCACTTCCATGGTCATCCTCTTCATAGGCCAGTCACCTTAAAGTATTGCCAATTTTAAAGGTCTGTAAGCTTCCCAGGTCCACCTCTTAAAGGGCCAGTACACTTAAAATACTGTTGTTTCAAGGGTTTGTACACAACCCTGGTCAACCTCTTAAAGGACATAATTCCCTAAATTTGTCACCTCTTCAAGGGTTTGTCCATATCTAGGGTCTGCCTCTTAAAGGGCCAGTCATCAAAACATGTCACATGTTCAAGTGGATTTCCACTTCATAAGCCACATTGACATTTCCAAAGGTCTGTCCAGTCCCAGGGGTGTCTCTTAGAAGGCCACCCACACACAATAATGCATCTTTAAGGACTGTCCACTTCCATGGTCATCCTCTTCATAGGCCAGTCACCTTAAAGTATTGCCAATTTTAAAGGTCCGTAAGCTTCCCAGGTCCACCTCTTAAAGGGCCAGTACACTTAAAATGCTGTTGTTTTGAGGGTTTGTACACAACCCTGGTCAACCTCTTAAAGGACATAATTCCCTAAATTTGTCACCTCTTCAAGGGTGTGTCCACTTCTAGGGTCTGCCTCTTAAAGGGCCAGTCCGCAAAACATGTCACATGTTCAAGTGGCTTTCCACTTCATAAGCCACATTGACATTTCCAAAGGTCTGTCCATTCCCAGGGTTGTCTCTTAGAAGGCCACCCACACACAATAATGCATCTTTAAGGACTGTCCACTTCCATGGTCATCCTCTTCATAGGCCAGTCACCTTAAAGTATTGCCAATTTTAAAGGTCCGTAAGCTTCCCAGGTCCACCTCTTAAAGGGCCAGTACACTTAAAATGCTGTTTTTTCGAGGGTTTGTACACAACCCTGGTCAACCTCTTAAAGGACATAATTCCCTAAATTTGTCACCTCTTCAAGGGTTTGTCCCATTTCTAGGGTCTGCCTCTTAAAGGGCCAGTCCGCAAAACATGTCACATGTTCAAGTGGCTTTCCACTTCATAAGCCACATTGACATTTCCAAAGGTCTGTCCATTCCCAGGGTTGTCTCTTAGAAGGCCACCCACACACAATAATGCATCTTTAAGGACTGTCCACTTCCATGGTCATCCTCTTCATAGGCCAGTCACCTTAAAGTATTGCCAATTTTAAAGGTCCGTAAGCTTCCCAGGTCCACCTCTTAAAGGGCCAGTACACTTAAAATGCTGTTGTTTTGAGGGTTTGTACACAACCCTGGTCAACCTCTTAAAGGACATAATTCCCTAAATTTGTCACCTCTTCAAGGGTGTGTCCACTTCTAGGGTCTGCCTCTTAAAGGGCCAGTCTGCAAAACATGTCACATGTTCAAGTGGCTTTCCACTTCATAAGCCACATTGACATTTCCAAAGGTCTGTCCATTCCCAGGGTTGTCTCTTAGAAGGCCACCCACACACAATAATGCATCTTTAAGGACTGTCCACTTCCATGGTCATCCTCTTCATAGGCCAGTCACCTTAAAGTATTGCCAATTTTAAAGGTCCGTAAGCTTCCCAGGTCCACCTCTTAAAGGGCCAGTACACTTAAAATGCTGTTTTTTCGAGGGTTTGTACACAACCCTGGTCAACCTCTTAAAGGACATAATTCCCTAAATTTGTCACCTCTTCAAGGGTTTATCCACTTCTAGGGTCTGCCTCTTAAAGGGCCAGTCCGCAAAACATGTCACATGTTCAAGTGGCTTTCCACTTCATAAGCCACATTGACATTTCCAAAGGTCTGTCCATTCCCAGGGTTGTCTCTTAGAAGGCCACCCACACACAATAATGCATCTTTAAGGACTGTCCACTTCCATGGTCATCCTCTTCATAGGCCAGTCACCTTAAAGTATTGCCAATTTTAAAGGTCTGTAAGCTTCCCAGGTACACCTCTTAAAGGGCCAGTACACTTAAAATACTGTTGTTTCAAGGGTTTGTACACAACCCTGGTCAACCTCTTAAAGGACATAATTCCCTAAATTTGTCACCTCTTCAAGGGTTTGTCCATATCTAGGGTCTGCCTCTTAAAGGGCCAGTCATCAAAACATGTCACATGTTCAAGTGGATTTCCACTTCATAAGCCACATTGACATTTCCAAAGGTCTGTCCATTCCCAGGGTTGTCTCTTAGAAGGCCACCCACACACAATAATGCATCTTTAAGGACTGTCCACTTCCATGGTCATCCTCTTCATAGGCCAGTCACCTTAAAGTATTGCCAATTTTAAAGGTCTGTAAGCTTCCCAGGTCCACCTCTTAAAGGGCCAGTACACTTAAAATGCTGTTGTTTCGAGGGTTTGTACACAACCCTGGTCAACCTCTTAAAGGACATAATTCCCTAAATTTGTCACCTCTTCAAGGGTTTGTCCACTTCTAGGGTCTGCCTCTTAAAGGGCCAGTCCGCAAAACATGTCACATGTTCAAGTGGCTTTCCACTTCATAAGCCACATTGACATTTCCAAAGGTCTGTCCATTCCCAGGGTTGTCTCTTAGAAGGCCACCCACACACAATAATGCATCTTTAAGGACTGTCCACTTCCATGGTCATCCTCTTCATAGGCCAGTCACCTTAAAGTATTGCCAATTTTAAAGGTCCGTAAGCTTCCCAGGTCCACCTCTTAAAGGGCCAGTACACTTAAAATGCTGTTGTTTTGAGGGTTTGTACACAACCCTGGTCAACCTCTTAAAGGACATAATTCCCTAAATTTGTCACCTCTTCAAGGGTTTGTCCACTTCTAGGGTCTGCCTCTTAAAGGGCCAGTCATCAAAACATGTCACATGTTCAAGTGGCTTTCCACTTCATAAGCCACATTGACATTTCCAAAGGTCTGTCCATTCCCAGGGTTGTCTCTTAGATGGCCACCCACACACAATAATGCATCTTTAAGGACTGTCCACTTCCATGGTCATCCTCTTCATAGGCCAGTCACCTTAAAGTATTGCCAATTTTAAAGGTCCGTAAGCTTCCCAGGTCCACCTCTTAAAGGGCCAGTACACTTAAAATGCTGTTGTTTTGAGGGTTTGTACACAACCCTGGTCAACCTCTTAAAGGACATAATTCCCTAAATTTGTCACCTCTTCAAGGGTGTGTCCACTTCTAGGGTCTGCCTCTTAAAGGGCCAGTCCGCAAAACATGTCACATGTTCAAGTGGCTTTCCACTTCATAAGCCACATTGACATTTCCAAAGGTCTGTCCATTCCCAGGGTTGTCTCTTAGAAGGCCACCCACACACAATAATGCATCTTTAAGGACTGTCCACTTCCATGGTCATCCTCTTCATAGGCCAGTCACCTTAAAGTATTGCCAATTTTAAAGGTCCGTAAGCTTCCCAGGTCCACCTCTTAAAGGGCCAGTACACTTAAAATGCTGTTTTTTCGAGGGTTTGTACACAACCCTGGTCAACCTCTTAAAGGACATAATTCCCTAAATTTGTCACCTCTTCAAAGGTTTGTCCACTTCTAGGGTCTGCCTCTTAAAGGGCCAGTCCGCAAAACATGTCACATGTTCAAGTGGCTTTCCACTTCATAAGCCACATTGACATTTCCAAAGGTCTGTCCATTCCCAGGGTTGTCTCTTAGAAGGCCACCCACACACAATAATGCATCTTTAAGGACTGTCCACTTCCATGGTCATCCTCTTCATAGGCCAGTCACCTTAAAGTATTGCCAATTTTAAAGGTCTGTAAGCTTCCCAGGTACACCTCTTAAAGGGCCAGTACACTTAAAATACTGTTGTTTCAAGGGTTTGTACACAACCCTGGTCAACCTCTTAAAGGACATAATTCCCTAAATTTGTCACCTCTTCAAGGGTTTGTCCATATCTAGGGTCTGCCTCTTAAAGGGCCAGTCATCAAAACATGTCACATGTTCAAGTGGATTTCCACTTCATAAGCCACATTGACATTTCCAAAGGTCTGTCCATTCCCAGGGTTGTCTCTTAGAAGGCCACCCACACACAATAATGCATCTTTAAGGACTGTCCACTTCCATGGTCATCCTCTTCATAGGCCAGTCACCTTAAAGTATTGCCAATTTTAAAGGTCTGTAAGCTACCCAGGTCCAACTCTTAAAGGGCCAGTACACTTAAAATACTGTTGTTTCAAGGGTTTGTACACAACCCTGGTCAACCTCTTAAAGGACATAATTCCCTAAATTTGTCACCTCTTCAAGGGTTTGTCCATATCTAGGGTCTGCCTCTTAAAGGGCCAGTCATCAAAACATGTCACATGTTTAAGTGGATTTCCACTTCATAAGCCACATTGACATTTCCAAAGGTCTGTCCATTCCCAGGGTTGTCTCTTAGAAGGCCACCCACACACAATAATGCATCTTTAAGGACTGTCCACTTCCATGGTCATCCTCTTCATAGGCCAGTCACCTTAAAGTATTGCCAATTTTAAAGGTCCGTAAGCTTCCCAGGTCCACCTCTTAAAGGGCCAGTACACTTAAAATGCTGTTGTTTTGAGGGTTTGTACACAACCCTGGTCAACCTCTTAAAGGACATAATTCCCTAAATTTGTCACCTCTTCAAGGGTTTGTCCATATCTAGGGTCTGCCTCTTAAAGGGCCAGTCATCAAAACATGTCACATGTTCAAGTGGATTTCCACTTCATAAGCCACATTGACATTTCCCAAGGTCTGTCCATTCCCAGGGTTGTCTCTTAGAAGGCCACCCACACACAATAATGCATCTTTAAGGACTGTCCACTTCCATGGTCATCCTCTTCATAGGCCAGTCACCTTAAAGTATTGCCAATTTTAAAGGTCCGTAAGCTTCCCAGGTCCACCTCTTAAAGGGCCAGTACACTTAAAATGCTGTTGTTTCGAGGGTTTGTACACAACCCTGGTCAACCTCTTAAAGGACATAATTCCCTAAATTTGTCACCTCTTCAAGGGTTTGTCCACTTCTAGGGTCTGCCTCTTAAAGGGCCAGTCCGCAAAACATGTCACATGTTCAAGTGGCTTTCCACTTCATAAGCCACATTGACATTTCCAAAGGTCTGTCCATTCCCAGGGTTGTCTCTTAGAAGGCCACCCACACACAATAATGCATCTTTAAGGACTGTCCACTTCCATGGTCATCCTCTTCATAGGCCAGTCACCTTAAAGTATTGCCAATTTTAAAGGTCTGTAAGCTTCCCAGGTCCACCTCTTAAAGGGCCAGTACACTTAAAATACTGTTGTTTCAAGGGTTTGTACACAACCCTGGTCAACCTCTTAAAGGACATAATTCCCTAAATTTGTCACCTCTTCAAGGGTTTGTCCATATCTAGGGTCTGCCTCTTAAAGGGCCAGTCATCAAAACATGTCACATGTTCAAGTGGATTTCCACTTCATAAGCCACATTGACATTTCCAAAGGTCTGTCCATTCCCAGGGGTGTCTCCTAGAAGGCCACCCACACACAATAATGCATCTTTAAGGACTGTCCACTTCCATGGTCATCCTCTTCATAGGCCAGTCACCTTAAAGTATTGCCAATTTTAAAGGTCCGTAAGCTTCCCAGGTCCACCTCTTAAAGGGCCAGTACACTTAAAATGCTGTTGTTTTGAGGGTTTGTACACAACCCTGGTCAACCTCTTAAAGGACATAATTCCCTAAATTTGTCACCTCTTCAAGGGTGTGTCCACTTCTAGGGTCTGCCTCTTAAAGGGCCAGTCCGCAAAACATGTCACATGTTCAAGTGGCTTTCCACTTCATAAGCCACATTGACATTTCCAAAGGTCTGTCCATTCCCAGGGTTGTCTCTTAGAAGGCCACCCACACACAATAATGCATCTTTAAGGACTGTCCACTTCCATGGTCATCCTCTTCATAGGCCAGTCACCTTAAAGTATTGCCAATTTTAAAGGTCTGTAAGCTTCCCAGGTCCACCTCTTAAAGGGCCAGTACACTTAAAATACTGTTGTTTCAAGGGTTTGTACACAACCCTGGTCAACCTCTTAAAGGACATAATTCCCTAAATTTGTCACCTCTTCAAGGGTTTGTCCATATCTAGGGTCTGCCTCTTAAAGGGCCAGTCATCAAAACATGTCACATGTTCAAGTGGATTTCCACTTCATAAGCCACATTGACATTTCCAAAGGTCTGTCCAGTCCCAGGGGTGTCTCTTAGAAGGCCACCCACACACAATAATGCATCTTTAAGGACTGTCCACTTCCATGGTCATCCTCTTCATAGGCCAGTCACCTTAAAGTATTGCCAATTTTAAAGGTCCGTAAGCTTCCCAGGTCCACCTCTTAAAGGGCCAGTACACTTAAAATGCTGTTGTTTTGAGGGTTTGTACACAACCCTGGTCAACCTCTTAAAGGACATAATTCCCTAAATTTGTCACCTCTTCAAGGGTGTGTCCACTTCTAGGGTCTGCCTCTTAAAGGGCCAGTCCGCAAAACATGTCACATGTTCAAGTGGCTTTCCACTTCATAAGCCACATTGACATTTCCAAAGGTCTGTCCATTCCCAGGGTTGTCTCTTAGAAGGCCACCCACACACAATAATGCATCTTTAAGGACTGTCCACTTCCATGGTCATCCTCTTCATAGGCCAGTCACCTTAAAGTATTGCCAATTTTAAAGGTCCGTAAGCTTCCCAGGTCCACCTCTTAAAGGGCCAGTACACTTAAAATGCTGTTTTTTCGAGGGTTTGTACACAACCCTGGTCAACCTCTTAAAGGACATAATTCCCTAAATTTGTCACCTCTTCAAGGGTTTGTCCCATTTCTAGGGTCTGCCTCTTAAAGGGCCAGTCCGCAAAACATGTCACATGTTCAAGTGGCTTTCCACTTCATAAGCCACATTGACATTTCCAAAGGTCTGTCCATTCCCAGGGTTGTCTCTTAGAAGGCCACCCACACACAATAATGCATCTTTAAGGACTGTCCACTTCCATGGTCATCCTCTTCATAGGCCAGTCACCTTAAAGTATTGCCAATTTTAAAGGTCCGTAAGCTTCCCAGGTCCACCTCTTAAAGGGCCAGTACACTTAAAATGCTGTTGTTTTGAGGGTTTGTACACAACCCTGGTCAACCTCTTAAAGGACATAATTCCCTAAATTTGTCACCTCTTCAAGGGTGTGTCCACTTCTAGGGTCTGCCTCTTAAAGGGCCAGTCTGCAAAACATGTCACATGTTCAAGTGGCTTTCCACTTCATAAGCCACATTGACATTTCCAAAGGTCTGTCCATTCCCAGGGTTGTCTCTTAGAAGGCCACCCACACACAATAATGCATCTTTAAGGACTGTCCACTTCCATGGTCATCCTCTTCATAGGCCAGTCACCTTAAAGTATTGCCAATTTTAAAGGTCCGTAAGCTTCCCAGGTCCACCTCTTAAAGGGCCAGTACACTTAAAATGCTGTTTTTTCGAGGGTTTGTACACAACCCTGGTCAACCTCTTAAAGGACATAATTCCCTAAATTTGTCACCTCTTCAAGGGTTTATCCACTTCTAGGGTCTGCCTCTTAAAGGGCCAGTCCGCAAAACATGTCACATGTTCAAGTGGCTTTCCACTTCATAAGCCACATTGACATTTCCAAAGGTCTGTCCATTCCCAGGGTTGTCTCTTAGAAGGCCACCCACACACAATAATGCATCTTTAAGGACTGTCCACTTCCATGGTCATCCTCTTCATAGGCCAGTCACCTTAAAGTATTGCCAATTTTAAAGGTCTGTAAGCTTCCCAGGTACACCTCTTAAAGGGCCAGTACACTTAAAATACTGTTGTTTCAAGGGTTTGTACACAACCCTGGTCAACCTCTTAAAGGACATAATTCCCTAAATTTGTCACCTCTTCAAGGGTTTGTCCATATCTAGGGTCTGCCTCTTAAAGGGCCAGTCATCAAAACATGTCACATGTTCAAGTGGATTTCCACTTCATAAGCCACATTGACATTTCCAAAGGTCTGTCCATTCCCAGGGTTGTCTCTTAGAAGGCCACCCACACACAATAATGCATCTTTAAGGACTGTCCACTTCCATGGTCATCCTCTTCATAGGCCAGTCACCTTAAAGTATTGCCAATTTTAAAGGTCTGTAAGCTTCCCAGGTCCACCTCTTAAAGGGCCAGTACACTTAAAATGCTGTTGTTTCGAGGGTTTGTACACAACCCTGGTCAACCTCTTAAAGGACATAATTCCCTAAATTTGTCACCTCTTCAAGGGTTTGTCCACTTCTAGGGTCTGCCTCTTAAAGGGCCAGTCCGCAAAACATGTCACATGTTCAAGTGGCTTTCCACTTCATAAGCCACATTGACATTTCCAAAGGTCTGTCCATTCCCAGGGTTGTCTCTTAGAAGGCCACCCACACACAATAATGCATCTTTAAGGACTGTCCACTTCCATGGTCATCCTCTTCATAGGCCAGTCACCTTAAAGTATTGCCAATTTTAAAGGTCCGTAAGCTTCCCAGGTCCACCTCTTAAAGGGCCAGTACACTTAAAATGCTGTTGTTTTGAGGGTTTGTACACAACCCTGGTCAACCTCTTAAAGGACATAATTCCCTAAATTTGTCACCTCTTCAAGGGTTTGTCCACTTCTAGGGTCTGCCTCTTAAAGGGCCAGTCATCAAAACATGTCACATGTTCAAGTGGCTTTCCACTTCATAAGCCACATTGACATTTCCAAAGGTCTGTCCATTCCCAGGGTTGTCTCTTAGATGGCCACCCACACACAATAATGCATCTTTAAGGACTGTCCACTTCCATGGTCATCCTCTTCATAGGCCAGTCACCTTAAAGTATTGCCAATTTTAAAGGTCCGTAAGCTTCCCAGGTCCACCTCTTAAAGGGCCAGTACACTTAAAATGCTGTTGTTTTGAGGGTTTGTACACAACCCTGGTCAACCTCTTAAAGGACATAATTCCCTAAATTTGTCACCTCTTCAAGGGTGTGTCCACTTCTAGGGTCTGCCTCTTAAAGGGCCAGTCCGCAAAACATGTCACATGTTCAAGTGGCTTTCCACTTCATAAGCCACATTGACATTTCCAAAGGTCTGTCCATTCCCAGGGTTGTCTCTTAGAAGGCCACCCACACACAATAATGCATCTTTAAGGACTGTCCACTTCCATGGTCATCCTCTTCATAGGCCAGTCACCTTAAAGTATTGCCAATTTTAAAGGTCCGTAAGCTTCCCAGGTCCACCTCTTAAAGGGCCAGTACACTTAAAATGCTGTTTTTTCGAGGGTTTGTACACAACCCTGGTCAACCTCTTAAAGGACATAATTCCCTAAATTTGTCACCTCTTCAAAGGTTTGTCCACTTCTAGGGTCTGCCTCTTAAAGGGCCAGTCCGCAAAACATGTCACATGTTCAAGTGGCTTTCCACTTCATAAGCCACATTGACATTTCCAAAGGTCTGTCCATTCCCAGGGTTGTCTCTTAGAAGGCCACCCACACACAATAATGCATCTTTAAGGACTGTCCACTTCCATGGTCATCCTCTTCATAGGCCAGTCACCTTAAAGTATTGCCAATTTTAAAGGTCTGTAAGCTTCCCAGGTACACCTCTTAAAGGGCCAGTACACTTAAAATACTGTTGTTTCAAGGGTTTGTACACAACCCTGGTCAACCTCTTAAAGGACATAATTCCCTAAATTTGTCACCTCTTCAAGGGTTTGTCCATATCTAGGGTCTGCCTCTTAAAGGGCCAGTCATCAAAACATGTCACATGTTCAAGTGGATTTCCACTTCATAAGCCACATTGACATTTCCAAAGGTCTGTCCATTCCCAGGGTTGTCTCTTAGAAGGCCACCCACACACAATAATGCATCTTTAAGGACTGTCCACTTCCATGGTCATCCTCTTCATAGGCCAGTCACCTTAAAGTATTGCCAATTTTAAAGGTCTGTAAGCTTCCCAGGTCCACCTCTTAAAGGGCCAGTACACTTAAAATGCTGTTGTTTCGAGGGTTTGTACACAACCCTGGTCAACCTCTTAAAGGACATAATTCCCTAAATTTGTCACCTCTTCAAGGGTTTGTCCACTTCTAGGGTCTGCCTCTTAAAGGGCCAGTCCGCAAAACATGTCACATGTTCAAGTGGCTTTCCACTTCATAAGCCACATTGACATTTCCAAAGGTCTGTCCATTCCCAGGGTTGTCTCTTAGATGGCCACCCACACACAATAATGCATCTTTAAGGACTGTCCACTTCCATGGTCATCCTCTTCATAGGCCAGTCACCTTAAAGTATTGCCAATTTTAAAGGTCCGTAAGCTTCCCAGGTCCACCTCTTAAAGGGCCAGTACACTTAAAATGCTGTTGTTTTGAGGGTTTGTACACAACCCTGGTCAACCTCTTAAAGGACATAATTCCCTAAATTTGTCACCTCTTCAAGGGTGTGTCCACTTCTAGGGTCTGCCTCTTAAAGGGCCAGTCCGCAAAACATGTCACATGTTCAAGTGGCTTTCCACTTCATAAGCCACATTGACATTTCCAAAGGTCTGTCCATTCCCAGGGTTGTCTCTTAGAAGGCCACCCACACACAATAATGCATCTTTAAGGACTGTCCACTTCCATGGTCATCCTCTTCATAGGCCAGTCACCTTAAAGTATTGCCAATTTTAAAGGTCTGTAAGCTTCCCAGGTCCACCTCTTAAAGGGCCAGTACACTTAAAATGCTGTTGTTTCGAGGGTTTGTACACAACCCTGGTCAACCTCTTAAAGGACATAATTCCCTGAATTTGTCACCTCTTCAAGGGTTTGTCCACTTCTAGGGTCTGCCTCTTAAAGGGCCAGTCCGCAAAACATGTCACATGTTCAAGTGGCTTTCCACTTCATAAGCCACATTGACATTTCCAAAGGTCTGTCCATTCCCAGGGTTGTCTCTTAGAAGGCCACCCACACACAATAATGCATCTTTAAGGACTGTCCACTTCCATGGTCATCCTCTTCATAGGCCAGTCACCTTAAAGTATTGCCAATTTTAAAGGTCTGTAAGCTTCCCAGGTACACCTCTTAAAGGGCCAGTACACTTAAAATACTGTTGTTTCAAGGGTTTGTACACAACCCTGGTCAACCTCTTACAGGACATAATTCCCTAAATTTGTCACCTCTTCAAGGGTTTGTCCATATCTAGGGTCTGCCTCTTAAAGGGCCAGTCATCAAAACATGTCACATGTTCAAGTGGATTTCCACTTCATAAGCCACATTGACATTTCCAAAGGTCTGTCCATTCCCAGGGTTGTCTCTTAGAAGGCCACCCACACACAATAATGCATCTTTAAGGACTGTCCACTTCCATGGTCATCCTCTTCATAGGCCAGTCACCTTAAAGTATTGCCAATTTTAAAGGTCCGTAAGCTTCCCAGGTCCACCTCTTAAAGGGCCAGTACACTTAAAATGCTGTTGTTTCGAGGGTTTGTACACAACCCTGGTCAACCTCTTAAAGGACATAATTCCCTAAATTTGTCACCTCTTCAAGGGTTTGTCCACTTCTAGGGTCTGCCTCTTAAAGGGCCAGTCCGCAAAACATGTCACATGTTCAAGTGGCTTTCCACTTCATAAGCCACATTGACATTTCCAAAGGTCTGTCCATTCCCAGGGTTGTCTCTTAGATGGCCACCCACACACAATAATGCATCTTTAAGGACTGTCCACTTCCATGGTCATCCTCTTCATAGGCCAGTCACCTTAAAGTATTGCCAATTTTAAAGGTCCGTAAGCTTCCCAGGTCCACCTCTTAAAGGGCCAGTACACTTAAAATGCTGTTGTTTCGAGGGTTTGTACACAACCCTGGTCAACCTCTTAAAGGACATAATTCCCTAAATTTGTCACCTCTTCAAGGGTTTGTCCACTTCTAGGGTCTGCCTCTTAAAGGGCCAGTCCGCAAAACATGTCACATGTTCAAGTGGCTTTCCACTTCATAAGCCACATTGACATTTCCAAAGGTCTGTCCATTCCCAGGGTTGTCTCTTAGAAGGCCACCCACACACAATAATGCATCTTTAAGGACTGTCCACTTCCATGGTCATCCTCTTCATAGGCCAGTCACCTTAAAGTATTGCCAATTTTAAAGGTCTGTAAGCTTCCCAGGTCCACCTCTTAAAGGGCCAGTACACTTAAAATACTGTTGTTTCAAGGGTTTGTACACAACCCTGGTCAACCTCTTAAAGGACATAATTCCCTAAATTTGTCACCTCTTCAAGGGTTTGTCCATATCTAGGGTCTGCCTCTTAAAGGGCCAGTCATCAAAACATGTCACATGTTCAAGTGGATTTCCACTTCATAAGCCACATTGACATTTCCAAAGGTCTGTCCATTCCCAGGGGTGTCTCTTAGAAGGCCACCCACACACAATAATGCATCTTTAAGGACTGTCCACTTCCATGGTCATCCTCTTCATAGGCCAGTCACCTTAAAGTATTGCCAATTTTAAAGGTCCGTAAGCTTCCCAGGTCCACCTCTTAAAGGGCCAGTACACTTAAAATGCTGTTGTTTCGAGGGTTTGTACACAACCCTGGTCAACCTCTTAAAGGACATAATTCCCTAAATTTGTCACCTCTTCAAGGGTGTGTCCACTTCTAGGGTCTGCCTCTTAAAGGGCCAGTCCGCAAAACATGTCACATGTTCAAGTGGCTTTCCACTTCATAAGCCACATTGACATTTCCAAAGGTCTGTCCATTCCCAGGGTTGTCTCTTAGAAGGCCACCCACACACAATAATGCATCTTTAAGGACTGTCCACTTCCATGGTCATCCTCTTCATAGGCCAGTCACCTTAAAGTATTGCCAATTTTAAAGGTCTGTAAGCTTCCCAGGTCCACCTCTTAAAGGGCCAGTACACTTAAAATGCTGTTGTTTCGAGGGTTTGTACACAACCCTGGTCAACCTCTTAAAGGACATAATTCCCTAAATTTGTCACCTCTTCAAGGGTTTGTCCACTTCTAGGGTCTGCCTCTTAAAGGGCCAGTCCGCAAAACATGTCACATGTTCAAGTGGCTTTCCACTTCATAAGCCACATTGACATTTCCAAAGGTCTGTCCATTCCCAGGCTTGTCTCTTAGAAGGCCACCCACACACAATAATGCATCTTTAAGGACTGTCCACTTCCATGGTCATCCTCTTCATAGGCCAGTCACCTTAAAGTATTGCCAATTTTAAAGGTCCGTAAGCTTCCCAGGTCCACCTCTTAAAGGGCCAGTACACTTAAAATGCTGTTGTTTTGAGGGTTTGTACACAACCCTGGTCAACCTCTTAAAGGACATAATTCCCTAAATTTGTCACCTCTTCAAGGGTTTGTCCACTTCTAGGGTCTGCCTCTTAAAGGGCCAGTCATCAAAACATGTCACATGTTCAAGTGGCTTTCCACTTCATAAGCCACATTGACATTTCCAAAGGTCTGTCCATTCCCAGGGTTGTCTCTTAGATGGCCACCCACACACAATAATGCATCTTTAAGGACTGTCCACTTCCATGGTCATCCTCTTCATAGGCCAGTCACCTTAAAGTATTGCCAATTTTAAAGGTCCGTAAGCTTCCCAGGTCCACCTCTTAAAGGGCCAGTACACTTAAAATGCTGTTGTTTTGAGGGTTTGTACACAACCCTGGTCAACCTCTTAAAGGACATAATTCCCTAAATTTGTCACCTCTTCAAGGGTGTGTCCACTTCTAGGGTCTGCCTCTTAAAGGGCCAGTCTGCAAAACATGTCACATGTTCAAGTGGCTTTCCACTTCATAAGCCACATTGACATTTCCAAAGGTCTGTCCATTCCCAGGGTTGTCTCTTAGAAGGCCACCCACACACAATAATGCATCTTTAAGGACTGTCCACTTCCATGGTCATCCTCTTCATAGGCCAGTCACCTTAAAGTATTGCCAATTTTAAAGGTCCGTAAGCTTCCCAGGTCCACCTCTTAAAGGGCCAGTACACTTAAAATGCTGTTTTTTCGAGGGTTTGTACACAACCCTGGTCAACCTCTTAAAGGACATAATTCCCTAAATTTGTCACCTCTTCAAGGGTTTATCCACTTCTAGGGTCTGCCTCTTAAAGGGCCAGTCCGCAAAACATGTCACATGTTCAAGTGGCTTTCCACTTCATAAGCCACATTGACATTTCCAAAGGTCTGTCCATTCCCAGGGTTGTCTCTTAGAAGGCCACCCACACACAATAATGCATCTTTAAGGACTGTCCACTTCCATGGTCATCCTCTTCATAGGCCAGTCACCTTAAAGTATTGCCAATTTTAAAGGTCTGTAAGCTTCCCAGGTACACCTCTTAAAGGGCCAGTACACTTAAAATACTGTTGTTTCAAGGGTTTGTACACAACCCTGGTCAACCTCTTAAAGGACATAATTCCCTAAATTTGTCACCTCTTCAAGGGTTTGTCCATATCTAGGGTCTGCCTCTTAAAGGGCCAGTCATCAAAACATGTCACATGTTCAAGTGGATTTCCACTTCATAAGCCACATTGACATTTCCAAAGGTCTGTCCATTCCCAGGGTTGTCTCTTAGAAGGCCACCCACACACAATAATGCATCTTTAAGGACTGTCCACTTCCATGGTCATCCTCTTCATAGGCCAGTCACCTTAAAGTATTGCCAATTTTAAAGGTCCGTAAGCTTCCCAGGTCCACCTCTTAAAGGGCCAGTACACTTAAAATGCTGTTGTTTCGAGGGTTTGTACACAACCCTGGTCAACCTCTTAAAGGACATAATTCCCTAAATTTGTCACCTCTTCAAGGGTTTGTCCACTTCTAGGGTCTGCCTCTTAAAGGGCCAGTCCGCAAAACATGTCACATGTTCAAGTGGCTTTCCACTTCATAAGCCACATTGACATTTCCAAAGGTCTGTCCATTCCCAGGGTTGTCTCTTAGATGGCCACCCACACACAATAATGCATCTTTAAGGACTGTCCACTTCCATGGTCATCCTCTTCATAGGCCAGTCACCTTAAAGTATTGCCAATTTTAAAGGTCCGTAAGCTTCCCAGGTCCACCTCTTAAAGGGCCAGTACACTTAAAATGCTGTTGTTTTGAGGGTTTGTACACAACCCTGGTCAACCTCTTAAAGGACATAATTCCCTAAATTTGTCACCTCTTCAAGGGTGTGTCCACTTCTAGGGTCTGCCTCTTAAAGGGCCAGTCCGCAAAACATGTCACATGTTCAAGTGGCTTTCCACTTCATAAGCCACATTGACATTTCCCAAGGTCTGTCCATTCCCAGGGTTGTCTCTTAGAAGGCCACCCACACACAATAATGCATCTTTAAGGACTGTCCACTTCCATGGTCATCCTCTTCATAGGCCAGTCACCTTAAAGTATTGCAAATTTTAAAGGTCCGTAAGCTTCCCAGGTCCACCTCTTAAAGGGCCAGTACACTTAAAATGCTGTTGTTTCGAGGGTTTGTACACAACCCTGGTCAACCTCTTAAAGGACATAATTCCCTAAATTTGTCACCTCTTCAAGGGTTTGTCCACTTCTAGGGTCTGCCTCTTAAAGGGCCAGTCCGCAAAACATGTCACATGTTCAAGTGGCTTTCCACTTCATAAGCCACATTGACATTTCCAAAGGTCTGTCCATTCCCAGGGTTGTCTCTTAGAAGGCCACCCACACACAATAATGCATCTTTAAGGACTGTCCACTTCCATGGTCATCCTCTTCATAGGCCAGTCACCTTAAAGTATTGCCAATTTTAAAGGTCTGTAAGCTTCCCAGGTCCACCTCTTAAAGGGCCAGTACACTTAAAATGCTGTTGTTTCGAGGGTTTGTACACAACCCTGGTCAACCTCTTAAAGGACATAATTCCCTAAATTTGTCACCTCTTCAAGGGTTTGTCCACTTCTAGGGTCTGCCTCTTAAAGGGCCAGTCCGCAAAACATGTCACATGTTCAAGTGGCTTTCCACTTCATAAGCCACATTGACATTTCCAAAGGTCTGTCCATTCCCAGGGTTGTCTCTTAGAAGGCCACCCACACACAATAATGCATCTTTAAGGACTGTCCACTTCCATGGTCATCCTCTTCATAGGCCAGTCACCTTAAAGTATTGCCAATTTTAAAGGTCTGTAAGCTTCCCAGGTACACCTCTTAAAGGGCCAGTACACTTAAAATACTGTTGTTTCAAGGGTTTGTACACAACCCTGGTCAACCTCTTAAAGGACATAATTCCCTAAATTTGTCACCTCTTCAAGGGTTTGTCCATATCTAGGGTCTGCCTCTTAAAGGGCCAGTCATCAAAACATGTCACATGTTCAAGTGGATTTCCACTTCATAAGCCACATTGACATTTCCAAAGGTCTGTCCATTCCCAGGGTTGTCTCTTAGAAGGCCACCCACACACAATAATGCATCTTTAAGGACTGTCCACTTCCATGGTCATCCTCTTCATAGGCCAGTCACCTTAAAGTATTGCCAATTTTAAAGGTCCGTAAGCTTCCCAGGTCCACCTCTTAAAGGGCCAGTACACTTAAAATGCTGTTGTTTCGAGGGTTTGTACACAACCCTGGTCAACCTCTTAAAGGACATAATTCCCTAAATTTGTCACCTCTTCAAGGGTTTGTCCACTTCTAGGGTCTGCCTCTTAAAGGGCCAGTCCGCAAAACATGTCACATGTTCAAGTGGCTTTCCACTTCATAAGCCACATTGACATTTCCAAAGGTCTGTCCATTCCCAGGGTTGTCTCTTAGATGGCCACCCACACACAATAATGCATCTTTAAGGACTGTCCACTTCCATGGTCATCCTCTTCATAGGCCAGTCACCTTAAAGTATTGCCAATTTTAAAGGTCCGTAAGCTTCCCAGGTCCACCTCTTAAAGGGCCAGTACACTTAAAATGCTGTTGTTTTGAGGGTTTGTACACAACCCTGGTCAACCTCTTAAAGGACATAATTCCCTAAATTTGTCACCTCTTCAAGGGTGTGTCCACTTCTAGGGTCTGCCTCTTAAAGGGCCAGTCTGCAAAACATGTCACATGTTCAAGTGGCTTTCCACTTCATAAGCCACATTGACATTTCCCAAGGTCTGTCCATTCCCAGGGTTGTCTCTTAGAAGGCCACCCACACACAATAATGCATCTTTAAGGACTGTCCACTTCCATGGTCATCCTCTTCATAGGCCAGTCACCTTAAAGTATTGCCAATTTTAAAGGTCCGTAAGCTTCCCAGGTCCACCTCTTAAAGGGCCAGTACACTTAAAATGCTGTTGTTTCGAGGGTTTGTACACAACCCTGGTCAACCTCTTAAAGGACATAATTCCCTAAATTTGTCACCTCTTCAAGGGTTTGTCCACTTCTAGGGTCTGCCTCTTAAAGGGCCAGTCCGCAAAACATGTCACATGTTCAAGTGGCTTTCCACTTCATAAGCCACATTGACATTTCCAAAGGTCTGTCCATTCCCAGGGTTGTCTCTTAGAAGGCCACCCACACACAATAATGCATCTTTAAGGACTGTCCACTTCCATGGTCATCCTCTTCATAGGCCAGTCACCTTAAAGTATTGCCAATTTTAAAGGTCTGTAAGCTTCCCAGGTCCACCTCTTAAAGGGCCAGTACACTTAAAATACTGTTGTTTCAAGGGTTTGTACACAACCCTGGTCAACCTCTTAAAGGACATAATTCCCTAAATTTGTCACCTCTTCAAGGGTTTGTCCATATCTAGGGTCTGCCTCTTAAAGGGCCAGTCATCAAAACATGTCACATGTTCAAGTGGATTTCCACTTCATAAGCCACATTGACATTTCCAAAGGTCTGTCCATTCCCAGGGGTGTCTCTTAGAAGGCCACACACACACAATAATGCATCTTTAAGGACTGTCCACTTCCATGGTCATCCTCTTCATAGGCCAGTCACCTTAAAGTATTGCCAATTTTAAAGGTCCGTAAGCTTCCCAGGTCCACCTCTTAAAGGGCCAGTACACTTAAAATGCTGTTGTTTCGAGGGTTTGTACACAACCCTGGTCAACCTCTTAAAGGACATAATTCCCTAAATTTGTCACCTCTTCAAGGGTGTGTCCACTTCTAGGGTCTGCCTCTTAAAGGGCCAGTCCGCAAAACATGTCACATGTTCAAGTGGCTTTCCACTTCATAAGCCACATTGACATTTCCAAAGGTCTGTCCATTCCCAGGGTTGTCTCTTAGAAGGCCACCCACACACAATAATGCATCTTTAAGGACTGTCCACTTCCATGGTCATCCTCTTCATAGGCCAGTCACCTTAAAGTATTGCCAATTTTAAAGGTCTGTAAGCTTCCCAGGTCCACCTCTTAAAGGGCCAGTACACTTAAAATGCTGTTGTTTCGAGGGTTTGTACACAACCCTGGTCAACCTCTTAAAGGACATAATTCCCTAAATTTGTCACCTCTTCAAGGGTTTGTCCACTTCTAGGGTCTGCCTCTTAAAGGGCCAGTCCGCAAAACATGTCACATGTTCAAGTGGCTTTCCACTTCATAAGCCACATTGACATTTCCAAAGGTCTGTCCATTCCCAGGCTTGTCTCTTAGAAGGCCACCCACACACAATAATGCATCTTTAAGGACTGTCCACTTCCATGGTCATCCTCTTCATAGGCCAGTCACCTTAAAGTATTGCCAATTTTAAAGGTCCGTAAGCTTCCCAGGTCCACCTCTTAAAGGGCCAGTACACTTAAAATGCTGTTGTTTTGAGGGTTTGTACACAACCCTGGTCAACCTCTTAAAGGACATAATTCCCTAAATTTGTCACCTCTTCAAGGGTTTGTCCACTTCTAGGGTCTGCCTCTTAAAGGGCCAGTCATCAAAACATGTCACATGTTCAAGTGGCTTTCCACTTCATAAGCCACATTGACATTTCCAAAGGTCTGTCCATTCCCAGGGTTGTCTCTTAGATGGCCACCCACACACAATAATGCATCTTTAAGGACTGTCCACTTCCATGGTCATCCTCTTCATAGGCCAGTCACCTTAAAGTATTGCCAATTTTAAAGGTCCGTAAGCTTCCCAGGTCCACCTCTTAAAGGGCCAGTACACTTAAAATGCTGTTGTTTTGAGGGTTTGTACACAACCCTGGTCAACCTCTTAAAGGACATAATTCCCTAAATTTGTCACCTCTTCAAGGGTGTGTCCACTTCTAGGGTCTGCCTCTTAAAGGGCCAGTCATCAAAACATGTCACATGTTCAAGTGGATTTCCACTTCATAAGCCACATTGACATTTCCAAAGGTCTGTCCATTCCCAGGGTTGTCTCTTAGAAGGCCACCCACACACAATAATGCATCTTTAAGGACTGTCCACTTCCATGGTCATCCTCTTCATAGGCCAGTCACCTTAAAGTATTGCCAATTTTAAAGGTCCGTAAGCTTCCCAGGTCCACCTCTTAAAGGGCCAGTACACTTAAAATGCTGTTGTTTCGAGGGTTTGTACACAACCCTGGTCAACCTCTTAAAGGACATAATTCCCTAAATTTGTCACCTCTTCAAGGGTTTGTCCACTTCTAGGGTCTGCCTCTTAAAGGGCCAGTCCGCAAAACATGTCACATGTTCAAGTGGATTTCCACTTCATAAGCCACATTGACATTTCCAAAGGTCTGTCCATTCCCAGGGTTGTCTCTTAGATGGCCACCCACACACAATAATGCATCTTTAAGGACTGTCCACTTCCATGGTCATCCTCTTCATAGGCCAGTCACCTTAAAGTATTGCCAATTTTAAAGGTCCGTAAGCTTCCCAGGTCCACCTCTTAAAGGGCCAGTACACTTAAAATGCTGTTGTTTTGAGGGTTTGTACACAACCCTGGTCAACCTCTTAAAGGACATAATTCCCTAAATTTGTCACCTCTTCAAGGGTGTGTCCACTTCTAGGGTCTGCCTCTTAAAGGGCCAGTCCGCAAAACATGTCACATGTTCAAGTGGCTTTCCACTTCATAAGCCACATTGACATTTCCCAAGGTCTGTCCATTCCCAGGGTTGTCTCTTAGAAGGCCACCCACACACAATAATGCATCTTTAAGGACTGTCCACTTCCATGGTCATCCTCTTCATAGGCCAGTCACCTTAAAGTATTGCCAATTTTAAAGGTCCGTAAGCTTCCCAGGTCCACCTCTTAAAGGGCCAGTACACTTAAAATGCTGTTGTTTCGAGGGTTTGTACACAACCCTGGTCAACCTCTTAAAGGACATAATTCCCTAAATTTGTCACCTCTTCAAGGGTTTGTCCACTTCTAGGGTCTGCCTCTTAAAGGGCCAGTCCGCAAAACATGTCACATGTTCAAGTGGCTTTCCACTTCATAAGCCACATTGACATTTCCAAAGGTCTGTCCATTCCCAGGGTTGTCTCTTAGAAGGCCACCCACACACAATAATGCATCTTTAAGGACTGTCCACTTCCATGGTCATCCTCTTCATAGGCCAGTCACCTTAAAGTATTGCCAATTTTAAAGGTCTGTAAGCTTCCCAGGTCCACCTCTTAAAGGGCCAGTACACTTAAAATACTGTTGTTTCAAGGGTTTGTACACAACCCTGGTCAACCTCTTAAAGGACATAATTCCCTAAATTTGTCACCTCTTCAAGGGTTTGTCCATATCTAGGGTCTGCCTCTTAAAGGGCCAGTCATCAAAACATGTCACATGTTCAAGTGGATTTCCACTTCATAAGCCACATTGACATTTCCAAAGGTCTGTCCATTCCCAGGGGTGTCTCTTAGAAGGCCACCCACACACAATAATGCATCTTTAAGGACTGTCCACTTCCATGGTCATCCTCTTCATAGGCCAGTCACCTTAAAGTATTGCCAATTTTAAAGGTCCGTAAGCTTCCCAGGTCCACCTCTTAAAGGGCCAGTACACTTAAAATGCTGTTGTTTCGAGGGTTTGTACACAACCCTGGTCAACCTCTTAAAGGACATAATTCCCTAAATTTGTCACCTCTTCAAGGGTGTGTCCACTTCTAGGGTCTGCCTCTTAAAGGGCCAGTCCGCAAAACATGTCACATGTTCAAGTGGCTTTCCACTTCATAAGCCACATTGACATTTCCAAAGGTCTGTCCATTCCCAGGGTTGTCTCATAGAAGGCCACCCACACACAATAATGCATCTTTAAGGACTGTCCACTTCCATGGTCATCCTCTTCATAGGCCAGTCACCTTAAAGTATTGCCAATTTTAAAGGTCTGTAAGCTTCCCAGGTCCACCTCTTAAAGGGCCAGTACACTTAAAATGCTGTTGTTTCGAGGGTTTGTACACAACCCTGGTCAACCTCTTAAAGGACATAATTCCCTAAATTTGTCACCTCTTCAAGGGTTTGTCCACTTCTAGGGTCTGCCTCTTAAAGGGCCAGTCCGCAAAACATGTCACATGTTCAAGTGGCTTTCCACTTCATAAGCCACATTGACATTTCCAAAGGTCTGTCCATTCCCAGGCTTGTCTCTTAGAAGGCCACCCACACACAATAATGCATCTTTAAGGACTGTCCACTTCCATGGTCATCCTCTTCATAGGCCAGTCACCTTAAAGTATTGCCAATTTTAAAGGTCCGTAAGCTTCCCAGGTCCACCTCTTAAAGGGCCAGTACACTTAAAATGCTGTTGTTTTGAGGGTTTGTACACAACCCTGGTCAACCTCTTAAAGGACATAATTCCCTAAATTTGTCACCTCTTCAAGGGTTTGTCCACTTCTAGGGTCTGCCTCTTAAAGGGCCAGTCATCAAAACATGTCACATGTTCAAGTGGCTTTCCACTTCATAAGCCACATTGACATTTCCAAAGGTCTGTCCATTCCCAGGGTTGTCTCTTAGATGGCCACCCACACACAATAATGCATCTTTAAGGACTGTCCACTTCCATGGTCATCCTCTTCATAGGCCAGTCACCTTAAAGTATTGCCAATTTTAAAGGTCCGTAAGCTTCCCAGGTCCACCTCTTAAAGGGCCAGTACACTTAAAATGCTGTTGTTTTGAGGGTTTGTACACAACCCTGGTCAACCTCTTAAAGGACATAATTCCCTAAATTTGTCACCTCTTCAAGGGTGTGTCCACTTCTAGGGTCTGCCTCTTAAAGGGCCAGTCCGCAAAACATGTCACATGTTCAAGTGGCTTTCCACTTCATAAGCCACATTGACATTTCCAAAGGTCTGTCCATTCCCAGGGTTGTCTCTTAGAAGGCCACCCACACACAATAATGCATCTTTAAGGACTGTCCACTTCCATGGTCATCCTCTTCATAGGCCAGTCACCTTAAAGTATTGCCAATTTTAAAGGTCCGTAAGCTTCCCAGGTCCACCTCTTAAAGGGCCAGTACACTTAAAATGCTGTTTTTTCGAGGGTTTGTACACAACCCTGGTCAACCTCTTAAAGGACATAATTCCCTAAATTTGTCACCTCTTCAAAGGTTTGTCCACTTCTAGGGTCTGCCTCTTAAAGGGCCAGTCCGCAAAACATGTCACATGTTCAAGTGGCTTTCCACTTCATAAGCCACATTGACATTTCCAAAGGTCTGTCCATTCCCAGGGTTGTCTCTTAGAAGGCCACCCACACACAATAATGCATCTTTAAGGACTGTCCAATTCCATGGTCATCCTCTTCATAGGCCAGTCACCTTAAAGTATTGCCAATTTTAAAGGTCTGTAAGCTTCCCAGGTACACCTCTTAAAGGGCCAGTACACTTAAAATACTGTTGTTTCAAGGGTTTGTACACAACCCTGGTCAACCTCTTAAAGGACATAATTCCCTAAATTTGTCACCTCTTCAAGGGTTTGTCCATATCTAGGGTCCGCCTCTTAAAGGGCCAGTCATCAAAACATGTCACATGTTCAAGTGGATTTCCACTTCATAAGCCACATTGACATTTCCAAAGGTCTGTCCATTCCCAGGGTTGTCTCTTAGAAGGCCACCCACACACAATAATGCATCTTTAAGAACTGTCCACTTCCATGGTCATCCTCTTCATAGGCCAGTCACCTTAAAGTATTGCCAATTTTAAAGGTCTGTAAGCTTCCCAGGTCCACCTCTTAAAGGGCCAGTACACTTAAAATGCTGTTGTTTCGAGGGTTTGTACACAACCCTGGTCAACCTCTTAAAGGACATAATTCCCTAAATTTGTCACCTCTTCAAGGGTTTGTCCACTTCTAGGGTCTGCCTCTTAAAGGGCCAGTCCGCAAAACATGTCACATGTTCAAGTGGCTTTCCACTTCATAAGCCACATTGACATTTCCAAAGGTCTGTCCATTCCCAGGGTTGTCTCTTAGAAGGCCACCCACACACAATAATGCATCTTTAAGGACTGTCCACTTCCATGGTCATCCTCTTCATAGGCCAGTCACCTTAAAGTATTGCCAATTTTAAAGGTCTGTAAGCTTCCCAGGTACACCTCTTAAAGGGCCAGTACACTTAAAATACTGTTGTTTCAAGGGTTTGTACACAACCCTGGTCAACCTCTTAAAGGACATAATTCCCTAAATTTGTCACCTCTTCAAGGGTTTGTCCATATCTAGGGTCTGCCTCTTAAAGGGCCAGTCATCAAAACATGTCACATGTTCAAGTGGATTTCCACTTCATAAGCCACATTGACATTTCCAAAGGTCTGTCCATTCCCAGGGTTGTCTCTTAGAAGGCCACCCACACACAATAATGCATCTTTAAGGACTGTCCACTTCCATGGTCATCCTCTTCATAGGCCAGTCACCTTAAAGTATTGCCAATTTTAAAGGTCCGTAAGCTTCCCAGGTCCACCTCTTAAAGGGCCAGTACACTTAAAATGCTGTTGTTTCGAGGGTTTGTACACAACCCTGGTCAACCTCTTAAAGGACATAATTCCCTAAATTTGTCACCTCTTCAAGGGTTTGTCCACTTCTAGGGTCTGCCTCTTAAAGGGCCAGTCCGCAAAACATGTCACATGTTCAAGTGGCTTTCCACTTCATAAGCCACATTGACATTTCCAAAGGTCTGTCCATTCCCAGGGTTGTCTCTTAGATGGCCACCCACACACAATAATGCATCTTTAAGGACTGTCCACTTCCATGGTCATCCTCTTCATAGGCCAGTCACCTTAAAGTATTGCCAATTTTAAAGGTCCGTAAGCTTCCCAGGTCCACCTCTTAAAGGGCCAGTACACTTAAAATGCTGTTGTTTTGAGGGTTTGTACACAACCCTGGTCAACCTCTTAAAGGACATAATTCCCTAAATTTGTCACCTCTTCAAGGGTGTGTCCACTTCTAGGGTCTGCCTCTTAAAGGGCCAGTCCGCAAAACATGTCACATGTTCAAGTGGCTTTCCACTTCATAAGCCACATTGACATTTCCCAAGGTCTGTCCATTCCCAGGGTTGTCTCTTAGAAGGCCACCCACACACAATAATGCATCTTTAAGGACTGTCCACTTCCATGGTCATCCTCTTCATAGGCCAGTCACCTTAAAGTATTGCCAATTTTAAAGGTCCGTAAGCTTCCCAGGTCCACCTCTTAAAGGGCCAGTACACTTAAAATGCTGTTGTTTCGAGGGTTTGTACACAACCCTGGTCAACCTCTTAAAGGACATAATTCCCTAAATTTGTCACCTCTTCAAGGGTTTGTCCACTTCTAGGGTCTGCCTCTTAAAGGGCCAGTCCGCAAAACATGTCACATGTTCAAGTGGCTTTCCACTTCATAAGCCACATTGACATTTCCAAAGGTCTGTCCATTCCCAGGGTTGTCTCTTAGAAGGCCACCCACACACAATAATGCATCTTTAAGGACTGTCCACTTCCATGGTCATCCTCTTCATAGGCCAGTCACCTTAAAGTATTGCCAATTTTAAAGGTCTGTAAGCTTCCCAGGTACACCTCTTAAAGGGCCAGTACACTTAAAATACTGTTGTTTCAAGGGTTTGTACACAACCCTGGTCAACCTCTTAAAGGACATAATTCCCTAAATTTGTCACCTCTTCAAGGGTTTGTCCATATCTAGGGTCTGCCTCTTAAAGGGCCAGTCATCAAAACATGTCACATGTTCAAGTGGATTTCCACTTCATAAGCCACATTGACATTTCCAAAGGTCTGTCCATTCCCAGGGTTGTCTCTTAGAAGGCCACCCACACACAATAATGCATCTTTAAGGACTGTCCACTTCCATGGTCACCCTCTTCATAGGCCAGTCACCTTAAAGTATTGCCAATTTTAAAGGTCCGTAAGCTTCCCAGGTCCACCTCTTAAAGGGCCAGTACACTTAAAATGCTGTTGTTTCGAGGGTTTGTACACAACCCTGGTCAACCTCTTAAAGGACATAATTCCCTAAATTTGTCACCTCTTCAAGGGTTTGTCCACTTCTAGGGTCTGCCTCTTAAAGGGCCAGTCCGCAAAACATGTCACATGTTCAAGTGGCTTTCCACTTCATAAGCCACATTGACATTTCCAAAGGTCTGTCCATTCCCAGGGTTGTCTCTTAGATGGCCACCCACACACAATAATGCATCTTTAAGGACTGTCCACTTCCATGGTCATCCTCTTCATAGGCCAGTCACCTTAAAGTATTGCCAATTTTAAAGGTCCGTAAGCTTCCCAGGTCCACCTCTTAAAGGGCCAGTACACTTAAAATGCTGTTGTTTTGAGGGTTTGTACACAACCCTGGTCAACCTCTTAAAGGACATAATTCCCTAAATTTGTCACCTCTTCAAGGGTGTGTCCACTTCTAGGGTCTGCCTCTTAAAGGGCCAGTCCGCAAAACATGTCACATGTTCAAGTGGCTTTCCACTTCATAAGCCACATTGACATTTCCCAAGGTCTGTCCATTCCCAGGGTTGTCTCTTAGAAGGCCACCCACACACAATAATGCATCTTTAAGGACTGTCCACTTCCATGGTCATCCTCTTCATAGGCCAGTCACCTTAAAGTATTGCCAATTTTAAAGGTCCGTAAGCTTCCCAGGTCCACCTCTTAAAGGGCCAGTACACTTAAAATGCTGTTGTTTCGAGGGTTTGTACACAACCCTGGTCAACCTCTTAAAGGACATAATTCCCTAAATTTGTCACCTCTTCAAGGGTTTGTCCACTTCTAGGGTCTGCCTCTTAAAGGGACAGTCCGCAAAACATGTCACATGTTCAAGTGGCTTTCCACTTCATAAGCCACATTGACATTTCCAAAGGTCTGTCCATTCCCAGGGTTGTCTCTTAGAAGGCCACCCACACACAATAATGCATCTTTAAGGACTGTCCACTTCCATGGTCATCCTCTTCATAGGCCAGTCACCTTAAAGTATTGCCAATTTTAAAGGTCTGTAAGCTTCCCAGGTCCACCTCTTAAAGGGCCAGTACACTTAAAATACTGTTGTTTCAAGGGTTTGTACACAACCCTGGTCAACCTCTTAAAGGACATAATTCCCTAAATTTGTCACCTCTTCAAGGGTTTGTCCATATCTAGGGTCTGCCTCTTAAAGGGCCAGTCATCAAAACATGTCACATGTTCAAGTGGATTTCCACTTCATAAGCCACATTGACATTTCCAAAGGTCTGTCCATTCCCAGGGGTGTCTCTTAGAAGGCCACCCACACACAATAATGCATCTTTAAGGACTGTCCACTTCCATGGTCATCCTCTTCATAGGCCAGTCACCTTAAAGTATTGCCAATTTTAAAGGTCCGTAAGCTTCCCAGGTCCACCTCTTAAAGGGCCAGTACACTTAAAATGCTGTTGTTTCGAGGGTTTGTACACAACCCTGGTCAACCTCTTAAAGGACATAATTCCCTAAATTTGTCACCTCTTCAAGGGTGTGTCCACTTCTAGGGTCTGCCTCTTAAAGGGCCAGTCCGCAAAACATGTCACATGTTCAAGTGGCTTTCCACTTCATAAGCCACATTGACATTTCCAAAGGTCTGTCCATTCCCAGGGTTGTCTCTTAGAAGGCCACCCACACACAATAATGCATCTTTAAGGACTGTCCACTTCCATGGTCATCCTCTTCATAGGCCAGTCACCTTAAAGTATTGCCAATTTTAAAGGTCTGTAAGCTTCCCAGGTCCACCTCTTAAAGGGCCAGTACACTTAAAATGCTGTTGTTTCGAGGGTTTGTACACAACCCTGGTCAACCTCTTAAAGGACATAATTCCCTAAATTTGTCACCTCTTCAAGGGTTTGTCCACTTCTAGGGTCTGCCTCTTAAAGGGCCAGTCCGCAAAACATGTCACATGTTCAAGTGGCTTTCCACTTCATAAGCCACATTGACATTTCCAAAGGTCTGTCCATTCCCAGGCTTGTCTCTTAGAAGGCCACCCACACACAATAATGCATCTTTAAGGACTGTCCACTTCCATGGTCATCCTCTTCATAGGCCAGTCACCTTAAAGTATTGCCAATTTTAAAGGTCCGTAAGCTTCCCAGGTCCACCTCTTAAAGGGCCAGTACACTTAAAATGCTGTTGTTTTGAGGGTTTGTACACAACCCTGGTCAACCTCTTAAAGGACATAATTCCCTAAATTTGTCACCTCTTCAAGGGTTTGTCCACTTCTAGGGTCTGCCTCTTAAAGGGCCAGTCATCAAAACATGTCACATGTTCAAGTGGCTTTCCACTTCATAAGCCACATTGACATTTCCAAAGGTCTGTCCATTCCCAGGGTTGTCTCTTAGATGGCCACCCACACACAATAATGCATCTTTAAGGACTGTCCACTTCCATGGTCATCCTCTTCATAGGCCAGTCACCTTAAAGTATTGCCAATTTTAAAGGTCCGTAAGCTTCCCAGGTCCACCTCTTAAAGGGCCAGTACACTTAAAATGCTGTTGTTTTGAGGGTTTGTACACAACCCTGGTCAACCTCTTAAAGGACATAATTCCCTAAATTTGTCACCTCTTCAAGGGTGTGTCCACTTCTAGGGTCTGCCTCTTAAAGGGCCAGTTTGCAAAACATGTCACATGTTCAAGTGGCTTTCCACTTCATAAGCCACATTGACATTTCCAAAGGTCTGTCCATTCCCAGGGTTGTCTCTTAGAAGGCCACCCACACACAATAATGCATCTTTAAGGACTGTCCACTTCCATGGTCATCCTCTTCATAGGCCAGTCACCTTAAAGTATTGCCAATTTTAAAGGTCCGTAAGCTTCCCAGGTCCACCTCTTAAAGGGCCAGTACACTTAAAATGCTGTTTTTTCGAGGGTTTGTACACAACCCTGGTCAACCTCTTAAAGGACATAATTCCCTAAATTTGTCACCTCTTCAAGGGTTTGTCCACTTCTAGGGTCTGCCTCTTAAAGGGCCAGTCCGCAAAACATGTCACATGTTCAAGTGGCTTTCCACTTCATAAGCCACATTGACATTTCCAAAGGTCTGTCCATTCCCAGGGTTGTCTCTTAGAAGGCCACCCACACACAATAATGCATCTTTAAGGACTGTCCACTTCCATGGTCATCCTCTTCATAGGCCAGTCACCTTAAAGTATTGCCAATTTTAAAGGTCTGTAAGCTTCCCAGGTACACCTCTTAAAGGGCCTGTACACTTAAAATACTGTTGTTTCAAGGGTTTGTACACAACCCTGGTCAACCTCTTAAAGGACATAATTCCCTAAATTTGTCACCTCTTCAAGGGTTTGTCCATATCTAGGGTCTGCCTCTTAAAGGGCCAGTCATCAAAACATGTCACATGTTCAAGTGGATTTCCACTTCATAAGCCACATTGACATTTCCAAAGGTCTGTCCATTCCCAGGGTTGTCTCTTAGAAGGCCACCCACACACAATAATGCATCTTTAAGGACTGTCCACTTCCATGGTCATCCTCTTCATAGGCCAGTCACCTTAAAGTATTGCCAATTTTAAAGGTCCGTAAGCTTCCCAGGTCCACCTCTTAAAGGGCCAGTACACTTAAAATGCTGTTGTTTCGAGGGTTTGTACACAACCCTGGTCAACCTCTTAAAGGACATAATTCCCTAAATTTGTCACCTCTTCAAGGGTTTGTCCACTTCTAGGGTCTGCCTCTTAAAGGGCCAGTCCGCAAAACATGTCACATGTTCAAGTGGCTTTCCACTTCATAAGCCACATTGACATTTCCAAAGGTCTGTCCATTCCCAGGGTTGTCTCTTAGATGGCCACCCACACACAATAATGCATCTTTAAGGACTGTCCACTTCCATGGTCATCCTCTTCATAGGCCAGTCACCTTAAAGTATTGCCAATTTTAAAGGTCCGTAAGCTTCCCAGGTCCACCTCTTAAAGGGCCAGTACACTTAAAATGCTGTTGTTTTGAGGGTTTGTACACAACCCTGGTCAACCTCTTAAAGGACATAATTCCCTAAATTTGTCACCTCTTCAAGGGTGTGTCCACTTCTAGGGTCTGCCTCTTAAAGGGCCAGTCCGCAAAACATGTCACATGTTCAAGTGGCTTTCCACTTCATAAGCCACATTGACATTTCCCAAGGTCTGTCCATTCCCAGGGTTGTCTCTTAGAAGGCCACCCACACACAATAATGCATCTTTAAGGACTGTCCACTTCCATGGTCATCCTCTTCATAGGCCAGTCACCTTAAAGTATTGCAAATTTTAAAGGTCCGTAAGCTTCCCAGGTCCACCTCTTAAAGGGCCAGTACACTTAAAATGCTGTTGTTTCGAGGGTTTGTACACAACCCTGGTCAACCTCTTAAAGGACATAATTCCCTAAATTTGTCACCTCTTCAAGGGTTTGTCCACTTCTAGGGTTTGCCTCTTAAAGGGCCAGTCCGCAAAACATGTCACATGTTCAAGTGGCTTTCCACTTCATAAGCCACATTGACATTTCCAAAGGTCTGTCCATTCCCAGGGTTGTCTCTTAGAAGGCCACCCACACACAATAATGCATCTTTAAGGACTGTCCACTTCCATGGTCATCCTCTTCATAGGCCAGTCACCTTAAAGTATTGCCAATTTTAAAGGTCTGTAAGCTTCCCAGGTCCACCTCTTAAAGGGCCAGTACACTTAAAATGCTGTTGTTTCGAGGGTTTGTACACAACCCTGGTCAACCTCTTAAAGGACATAATTCCCTAAATTTGTCACCTCTTCAAGGGTTTGTCCAATTCTAGGGTCTGCCTCTTAAAGGGCCAGTCTGCAAAACATGTCACATGTTCAAGTGGCTTTCCACTTCATAAGCCACATTGACATTTCCAAAGGTCTGTCCATTCCCAGGGTTGTCTCTTAGAAGGCCACCCACACACAATAATGCATCTTTAAGGACTGTCCACTTCCATGGTCATCCTCTTCATAGGCCAGTCACCTTAAAGTATTGCCAATTTTAAAGGTCCGTAAGCTTCCCAGGTCCACCTCTTAAAGGGCCAGTACACTTAAAATGCTGTTGTTTTGAGGGTTTGTACACAACCCTGGTCAACCTCTTAAAGGACATAATTCCCTAAATTTGTCACCTCTTCAAGGGTGTGTCCACTTCTAGGGTCTGCCTCTTAAAGGGCCAGTCCGCAAAACATGTCACATGTTCAAGTGGCTTTCCACTTCATAAGCCACATTGACATTTCCAAAGGTCTGTCCATTCCCAGGGTTGTCTCTTAGAAGGTCACCCACACACAATAATGCATCTTTAAGGACTGTCCACTTCCATGGTCATCCTCTTCATAGGCCAGTCACCTTAAAGTATTGCCAATTTTAAAGGTCTGTAAGCTTCCCAGGTCCACCTCTTAAAGGGCCAGTACACTTAAAATACTGTTGTTTCAAGGGTTTGTACACAACCCTGGTCAACCTCTTAAAGGACATAATTCCCTAAATTTGTCACCTCTTCAAGGGTTTGTCCATATCTAGGGTCTGCCTCTTAAAGGGCCAGTCATCAAAACATGTCACATGTTCAAGTGGATTTCCACTTCATAAGCCACATTGACATTTCCCAAGGTCTGTCCATTCCCAGGGTTGTCTCTTAGAAGGCCACCCACACACAATAATGCATCTTTAAGGACTGTCCACTTCCATGGTCATCCTCTTCATAGGCCAGTCACCTTAAAGTATTGCCAATTTTAAAGGTCCGTAAGCTTCCCAGGTCCACCTCTTAAAGGGCCAGTACACTTAAAATGCTGTTGTTTCGAGGGTTTGTACACAACCCTGGTCAACCTCTTAAAGGACATAATTCCCTAAATTTGTCACCTCTTCAAGGGTTTGTCCACTTCTAGGGTCTGCCTCTTAAAGGGCCAGTCCGCAAAACATGTCACATGTTCAAGTGGCTTTCCACTTCATAAGCCACATTGACATTTCCAAAGGTCTGTCCATTCCCAGGGTTGTCTCTTAGAAGGCCACCCACACACAATAATGCATCTTTAAGGACTGTCCACTTCCATGGTCATCCTCTTCATAGGCCAGTCACCTTAAAGTATTGCCAATTTTAAAGGTCTGTAAGCTTCCCAGGTCCACCTCTTAAAGGGCCAGTACACTTAAAATACTGTTGTTTCAAGGGTTTGTACACAACCCTGGTCAACCTCTTAAAGGACATAATTCCCTAAATTTGTCACCTCTTCAAGGGTTTGTCCATATCTAGGGTCTGCCTCTTAAAGGGCCAGTCATCAAAACATGTCACATGTTTAAGTGGATTTCCACTTCATAAGCCACATTGACATTTCCAAAGGTCTGTCCATTCCCAGGGGTGTCTCTTAGAAGGCCACCCACACACAATAATGCATCTTTAAGGACTGTCCACTTCCATGGTCATCCTCTTCATAGGCCAGTCACCTTAAAGTATTGCCAATTTTAAAGGTCCGTAAGCTTCCCAGGTCCACCTCTTAAAGGGCCAGTACACTTAAAATGCTGTTTTTTCGAGGGTTTGTACACAACCCTGGTCAACCTCTTAAAGGACATAATTCCCTAAATTTTTCACCTCTTCAAGGGTTTGTCCACTTCTAGGGTCTGCCTCTTAAAGGGCCAGTCCGCAAAACATGTCACATGTTCAAGTGGCTTTCCACTTCATAAGCCACATTGACATTTCCAAAGGTCTGTCCATTCCCAGGGTTGTCTCTTAGAAGGCCACCCACACACAATAATGCATCTTTAAGGACTGTCCACTTCCATGGTCATCCTCTTCATAGGCCAGTCACCTTAAAGTATTGCCAATTTTAAAGGTCTGTAAGCTTCCCAGGTACACCTCTTAAAGGGCCAGTACACTTAAAATGCTGTTGTTTCGAGGGTTTGTACACAACCCTGGTCAACCTCTTAAAGGACATAATTCCCTAAATTTGTCACCTCTTCAAGGGTTTGTCCATATCTAGGGTCTGCCTCTTAAAGGGCCAGTCATCAAAACATGTCACATGTTCAAGTGGATTTCCACTTCATAAGCCACATTGACATTTCCAAAGGTCTGTCCATTCCCAGGGTTGTCTCTTAGAAGGCCACCCACACACAATAATGCATCTTTAAGGACTGTCCACTTCCATGGTCATCCTCTTCATAGGCCAGTCACCTTAAAGTATTGCCAATTTTAAAGGTCTGTAAGCTTCCCAGGTCCACCTCTTAAAGGGCCAGTACACTTAAAATACTGTTGTTTCAAGGGTTTGTACACAACCCTGGTCAACCTCTTAAAGGACATAATTCCCTAAATTTGTCACCTCTTCAAGGGTTTGTCCACTTCTAGGGTCTGCCTCTTAAAGGGCCAGTCCGCAAAACATGTCACATGTTCAAGTGGCTTTCCACTTCATAAGCCACATTGACATTTCCAAAGGTCTGTCCATTCCCAGGGTTGTCTCTTAGAAGGCCACCCACACACAATAATGCATCTTTAAGGACTGTCCACTTCCATGGTCATCCTCTTCATAGGCCAGTCACCTTAAAGTATTGCCAATTTTAAAGGTCCGTAAGCTTCCCAGGTCCACCTCTTAAAGGGCCAGTACACTTAAAATGCTGTTGTTTCGAGGGTTTGTACACAACCCTGGTCAACCTCTTAAAGGACATAATTCCCTAAATTTGTCACCTCTTCAAGGGTTTGTCCACTTCTAGGGTCTGCCTCTTAAAGGGCCAGTCCGCAAAACATGTCACATGTTCAAGTGGCTTTCCACTTCATAAGCCACATTGACATTTCCAAAGGTCTGTCCATTCCCAGGGTTGTCTCTTAGAAGGCCACCCACACACAATAATGCATCTTTAAGGACTGTCCACTTCCATGGTCATCCTCTTCATAGGCCAGTCACCTTAAAGTATTGCCAATTTTAAAGGTCTGTAAGCTTCCCAGGTCCACCTCTTAAAGGGCCAGTACACTTAAAATGCTGTTGTTTCGAGGGTTTGTACACAACCCTGGTCAACCTCTTAAAGGACATAATTCCCTAAATTTGTCACCTCTTCAAGGGTTTGTCCAATTCTAGGGTCTGCCTCTTAAAGGGCCAGTCTGCAAAACATGTCACATGTTCAAGTGGCTTTCCACTTCATAAGCCACATTGACATTTCCAAAGGTCTGTCCATTCCCAGGGTTGTCTCTTAGAAGGCCACCCACACACAATAATGCATCTTTAAGGACTGTCCACTTCCATGGTCATCCTCTTCATAGGCCAGTCACCTTAAAGTATTGCCAATTTTAAAGGTCCGTAAGCTTCCCAGGTCCACCTCTTAAAGGGCCAGTACACTTAAAATGCTGTTGTTTTGAGGGTTTGTACACAACCCTGGTCAACCTCTTAAAGGACATAATTCCCTAAATTTGTCACCTCTTCAAGGGTGTGTCCACTTCTAGGGTCTGCCTCTTAAAGGGCCTGTCCGCAAAACATGTCACATGTTCAAGTGGCTTTCCACTTCATAAGCCACATTGACATTTCCAAAGGTCTGTCCATTCCCAGGGTTGTCTCTTAGAAGGTCACCCACACACAATAATGCATCTTTAAGGACTGTCCACTTCCATGGTCATCCTCTTCATAGGCCAGTCACCTTAAAGTATTGCCAATTTTAAAGGTCTGTAAGCTTCCCAGGTCCACCTCTTAAAGGGCCAGTACACTTAAAATACTGTTGTTTCAAGGGTTTGTACACAACCCTGGTCAACCTCTTAAAGGACATAATTCCCTAAATTTGTCACCTCTTCAAGGGTTTGTCCATATCTAGGGTCTGCCTCTTAAAGGGCCAGTCATCAAAACATGTCACATGTTCAAGTGGATTTCCACTTCATAAGCCACATTGACATTTCCCAAGGTCTGTCCATTCCCAGGGTTGTCTCTTAGAAGGCCACCCACACACAATAATGCATCTTTAAGGACTGTCCACTTCCATGGTCATCCTCTTCATAGGCCAGTCACCTTAAAGTATTGCCAATTTTAAAGGTCCGTAAGCTTCCCAGGTCCACCTCTTAAAGGGCCAGTACACTTAAAATGCTGTTGTTTCGAGGGTTTGTACACAACCCTGGTCAACCTCTTAAAGGACATAATTCCCTAAATTTGTCACCTCTTCAAGGGTTTGTCCACTTCTAGGGTCTGCCTCTTAAAGGGCCAGTCCGCAAAACATGTCACATGTTCAAGTGGCTTTCCACTTCATAAGCCACATTGACATTTCCAAAGGTCTGTCCATTCCCAGGGTTGTCTCTTAGAAGGCCACCCACACACAATAATGCATCTTTAAGGACTGTCCACTTCCATGGTCATCCTCTTCATAGGCCAGTCACCTTAAAGTATTGCCAATTTTAAAGGTCCGTTAGCTTCCCAGGTCCACCTCTTAAAGGGCCAGTACACTTAAAATGCTGTTGTTTCAAGGGTTTGTACACAACCCTGGTCAACCTCTTAAAGGACATAATTCCCTAAATTTGTCACCTCTTCAAGGGTTTGTCCACTTCTAGGGTCTGCCTCTTAAAGGGCCAGTCCGCAAAACATGTCACATGTTCAAGTGGCTTTCCACTTCATAAGCCACATTGACATTTCCAAAGGTCTGTCCATTCCCAGGGTTGTCTCTTAGAAGGCCACCCACACACAATAATGCATCTTTAAGGACTGTCCACTTCCATGGTCATCCTCTTCATAGGCCAGTCACCTTAAAGTATTGCCAATTTTAAAGGTCCGTAAGCTTCCCAGGTCCACCTCTTAAAGGGCCAGTACACTTAAAATGCTGTTGTTTTGAGGGTTTGTACACAACCCTGGTCAACCTCTTAAAGGACATAATTCCCTAAATTTGTCACCTCTTCAAGGGTTTGTCCACTTCTAGGGTCTGCCTCTTAAAGGGCCAGTCCGCAAAACATGTCACATGTTCAAGTGGCTTTCCACTTCATAAGCCACATTGACATTTCCAAAGGTCTGTCCATTCCCAGGGTTGTCTCTTAGAAGGCCACCCACACACAATAATGCATCTTTAAGGACTGTCCACTTCCATGGTCATCCTCTTCATAGGCCAGTCACCTTAAAGTATTGCCAATTTTAAAGGTCCGTAAGCTTCCCAGGTCCACCTCTTAAAGGGCCAGTACACTTAAAATGCTGTTGTTTTGAGGGTTTGTACACAACCCTGGTCAACCTCTTAAAGGACATAATTCCCTAAATTTGTCACCTCTTCAAGGGTTTGTCCACTTCTAGGGTCTGCCTCTTAAAGGGCCAGTCCGCAAAACATGTCACATGTTCAAGTGGCTTTCCACTTCATAAGCCACATTGACATTTCCAAAGGTCTGTCCATTCCCAGGGTTGTCTCTTAGAAGGCCACCCACACACAATAATGCATCTTTAAGGACTGTCCACTTCCATGGTCATCCTCTTCATAGGCCAGTCACCTTAAAGTATTGCCAATTTTAAAGGTCCGTAAGCTTCCCAGGTCCACCTCTTAAAGGGCCAGTACACTTAAAATGCTGTTGTTTTGAGGGTTTGTACACAACCCTGGTCAACCTCTTAAAGGACATAATTCCCTAAATTTGTCACCTCTTCAAGGGTTTGTCCACTTCTAGGGTCTGCCTCTTAAAGGGCCAGTCCGCAAAACATGTCACATGTTCAAGTGGCTTTCCACTTCATAAGCCACATTGACATTTCCAAAGGTCTGTCCATTCCCAGGGTTGTCTCTTAGAAGGCCACCCACACACAATAATGCATCTTTAAGGACTGTCCACTTCCATGGTCATCCTCTTCATAGGCCAGTCACCTTAAAGTATTGCCAATTTTAAAGGTCCGTAAGCTTCCCAGGTCCACCTCTTAAAGGGCCAGTACACTTAAAAGGCTGTTGTTTCGAGGGTTTGTACACAACCCTGGTCAACCTCTTAAAGGACATAATTCCCTAAATTTGTCACCTCTTCAAGGGTTTGTCCACTTCTAGGGTCTGCCTCTTAAAGGGCCAGTACGCAAAACATGTCACATGTTCAAGTGGCTTTCCACTTCATAAGCCACATTGACATTTCCAAAGGTCTGTCCATTCCCAGGGTTGTCTCTTAGAAGGCCACCCACACACAATAATGCATCTTTAAGGACTGTCCACTTCCATGGTCATCCTCTTCATAGGCCAGTCACCTTAAAGTATTGCCAATTTTAAAGGTCCGTAAGCTTCCCAGGTCCACCTCTTAAAGGGCCAGTACACTTAAAATGCTGTTGTTTTGAGGGTTTGTACACAACCCTGGTCAACCTCTTAAAGGACATAATTCCCTAAATTTGTCACCTCTTCAAGGGTGTGTCCACTTCTAGGGTCTGCCTCTTAAAGGGCCAGTCCGCAAAACATGTCACATGTTCAAGTGGCTTTCCACTTCATAAGCCACATTGACATTTCCAAAGGTCTGTCCATTCCCAGGGTTGTCTCTTAGAAGGCCACCCACACACAATAATGCATCTTTAAGGACTGTCCACTTCCATGGTCATCCTCTTCATAGGCCAGTCACCTTAAAGTATTGCCAATTTTAAAGGTCCGTAAGCTTCCCAGGTCCACCTCTTAAAGGGCCAGTACACTTAAAATGCTGTTTTTTCGAGGGTTTGTACACAACCCTGGTCAACCTCTTAAAGGACATAATTCCCTAAATTTGTCACCTCTTCAAGGGTTTGTCCACTTCTAGGGTCTGCCTCTTAAAGGGCCAGTCATCAAAACATGTCACATGTTTAAGTGGCTTTCCACTTCATAAGCCACATTGACATTTCCAAAGGTCTGTCCATTCCCAGGGTTGTCTCTTAGAAGGCCACCCACACACAATAATGCATCTTTAAGGACTGTCCACTTCCATGGTCATCCTCTTCATAGGCCAGTCACCTTAAAGTATTGCCAATTGTAAAGGTCTGTAAGCTTCCCAGGTCCACCTCTTAAAGGGCCAGTACACTTAAAATGCTGTTGTTTCAAGGGTTTGTACACAACCCTGGTCAACCTCTTAAAGGACATAATTCCCTAAATTTGTCACCTCTTCAAGGGTTTGTCCACTTCTAGGGTCTGCCTCTTAAAGGGCCAGTCATCAAAACATGTCACATGTTCAAGTGGCTTTCCACTTCATAAGCCACATTGACATTTCCAAAGGTCTGTCCATTCCCAGGGTTGTCTCTTAGAAGGCCACCCACACACAATAATGCATCTTTAAGGACTGTCCACTTCCATGGTCATCCTCTTCATAGGCCAGTCACCTTAAAGTATTGCCAATTTTAAACTTCTGTAAGCTTCCCAGGTCCACCTCTTAAAGGGCCAGTACACTTAAAATGCTGTTGTTTCAAGGGTTTGTACACAACCCTGGTCAACCTCTTAAAGGACATAATTCCCTAAATTTGTCACCTCTTCAAGGGTTTGTCCACTTCTAGGGTCTGCCTCTTAAAGGGCCAGTCATCAACACATGTCACATGTTCAAGTGGCTTTCCACTTCATAAGCCACATTGACATTTCCAAAGGTCTGTCCATTCCCAGGGTTGTCTCTTAGAAGGCCACCCACACACAATAATGCATCTTTAAGGACTGTCCACTTCCATGGTCATCCTCTTCATAGGCCAGTCACCTTAAAGTATTGCCAATTTTAAAGGTCTGTAAGCTTCCCAGGTCCACCTCTTAAAGGGCCAGTACACTTAAAATGCTGTTGTTTCAAGGGTTTGTACTCAACCCTGGTCAACCTCTTAAAGGACATAATTCCCTAAATTTGTCACCTCTTCAAGGGTTTGTCCACTTCTAGGGTCTGCCTCTTAAAGGGCCAGTCATCAAAACATGTCACATGTTCAAGTGGCTTTCCACTTCATAAGCCACATTGACATTTCCAAAGGTCTGTCCATTCCCAGGGTTGTCTCTTAGAAGGCCACCCACACACAATAATGCATCTTTAAGGACTGTCCACTTCCATGGTCATCCTCTTCATAGGCCAGTCACCTTAAAGTATTGCCAATTTTAAAGGTCTGTAAGCTTCCCAGGTCCACCTCTTAAAGGGCCAGTACACTTAAAATGCTGTTGTTTCGAGGGTTTGTACACAACCCTGGTCAACCTCTTAAAGGACATAATTCCCTAAATTTGTCACCTCTTCAAGGGTTTGTCCACTTCTAGGGTCTGCCTCTTAAAGGGCCAGTCATCAAAACATGTCACATGTTCAAGTGGCTTTCCACTTCATAAGCCACATTGACATTTCCAAAGGTCTGTCCATTCCCAGGGTTGTCTCTTAGAAGGCCACCCACACACAATAATGCATCTTTAAGGACTGTCCACTTCCATGGTCATCCTCTTCATAGGCCAGTCACCTTAAAGTATTGCCAATTTTAAAGGTCTGTAAGCTTCCCAGGTCCACCTCTTAAAGGGCCAGTACACTTAAAATGCTGTTGTTTCGAGGGTTTGTACACAACCCTGGTCAACCTCTTAAAGGACATAATTCCCTAAATATGTCACCTCTTCAAGGGTTTGTCCACTTCTAGGGTCTGCCTCTTAAAGGGCCAGTCCGCAAAACATGTCACATGTTCAAGTGGCTTTCCACTTCATAAGCCACATTGACATTTCCAAAGGTCTGTCCATTCCCAGGGTTGTCTCTTAGAAGGCCACCCACACACAATAATGCATCTTTAAGGACTGTCCACTTCCATGGTCATCCTCTTCATAGGCCAGTCACCTTAAAGTATTGCCAATTTTAAAGGTCTGTAAGCTTCCCAGGTCCACCTCTTAAAGGGCCAGTACACTTAAAATGCTGTTGTTTCAAGGGTTTGTACACAACCCTGGTCAACCTCTTAAAGGACATAATTCCCTAAATTTGTCACCTCTTCAAGGGTTTGTCCACTTCTAGGGTCTGCCTCTTAAAGGGCCAGTCATCAAAACATGTCACATGTTCAAGTGGCTTTCCACTTCATAAGCCACATTGACATTTCCAAAGGTCTGTCCATTCCCAGGGTTGTCTCTTAGAAGGCCACCCACACACAATAATGCATCTTTAAGGACTGTCCACTTCCATGGTCATCCTCTTCATAGGCCAGTCACCTTAAAGTATTGCCAATTTTAAACTTCTGTAAGCTTCCCAGGTCCACCTCTTAAAGGGCCAGTACACTTAAAATGCTGTTGTTTCAAGGGTTTGTACACAACCCTGGTCAACCTCTTAAAGGACATAATTCCCTAAATTTGTCACCTCTTCAAGGGTTTGTCCACTTCTAGGGTCTGCCTCTTAAAGGGCCAGTCATCAACACATGTCACATGTTCAAGTGGCTTTCCACTTCATAAGCCACATTGACATTTCCAAAGGTCTGTCCATTCCCAGGGTTGTCTCTTAGAAGGCCACCCACACACAATAATGCATCTTTAAGGACTGTCCACTTCCATGGTCATCCTCTTCATAGGCCAGTCACCTTAAAGTATTGCCAATTTTAAAGGTCTGCAAAGCTTCCCAGGTCCACCTCTTAAAGGGCCAGTACACTTAAAATGCTGTTGTTTCGAGGGTTTGTACACAACCCTGGTCAACCTCTTAAAGGACATAATTCCCTAAATTTGTCACCTCTTCAAGGGTTTGTCCACTTCTAGGGTCTGCCTCTTAAAGGGCCAGTCATCAAAACATGTCACATGTTCAAGTGGCTTTCCACTTCATAAGCCACATTGACATTTCCAAAGGTCTGTCCATTCCCAGGGTTGTCTCTTAGAAGGCCACCCACACACAATAATGCATCTTTAAGGACTGTCCACTTCCATGGTCATCCTCTTCATAGGCCAGTCACCTTAAAGTATTGCCAATTTTAAAGGTCTGTAAGCTTCCCAGGTCCACCTCTTAAAGGGCCAGTACACTTAAAATGCTGTTGTTTCGAGGGTTTGTACACAACCCTGGTCAACCTCTTAAAGGACATAATTCCCTAAATATGTCACCTCTTCAAGGGTTTGTCCACTTCTAGGGTCTGCCTCTTAAAGGGCCAGTCCGCAAAACATGTCACATGTTCAAGTGGCTTTCCACTTCATAAGCCACATTGACATTTCCAAAGGTCTGTCCATTCCCAGGGTTGTCTCTTAGAAGGCCACCCACACACAATAATGCATCTTTAAGGACTGTCCACTTCCATGGTCATCCTCTTCATAGGCCAGTCACCTTAAAGTATTGCCAATTTTAAAGGTCTGTAAGCTTCCCAGGTCCACCTCTTAAAGGGCCAGTACACTTAAAATGCTGTTGTTTCAAGGGTTTGTACACAACCCTGGTCAACCTCTTAAAGGACATAATTCCCTAAATTTGTCACCTCTTCAAGGGTTTGTCCACTTCTAGGGTCTGCCTCTTAAAGGGCCAGTCATCAAAACATGTCACATGTTCAAGTGGCTTTCCACTTCATAAGCCACATTGACATTTCCAAAGGTCTGTCCATTCCCAGGGTTGTCTCTTAGAAGGCCACCCACACACAATAATGCATCTTTAAGGACTGTCCACTTCCATGGTCATCCTCTTCATAGGCCAGTCACCTTAAAGTATTGCCAATTTTAAAGGTCCGTAAGCTTCCCAGGTCCACCTCTTAAAGGGCCAGTACACTTAAAATGCTGTTGTTTTGAGGGTTTGTACACAACCCTGGTCAACCTCTTAAAGGACATAATTCCCTAAATTTGTCACCTCTTCAAGGGTTTGTCCACTTCTAGGGTCTGCCTCTTAAAGGGCCAGTCCGCAAAACATGTCACATGTTCAAGTGGCTTTCCACTTCATAAGCCACATTGACATTTCCAAAGGTCTGTCCATTCCCAGGGTTGTCTCTAAGAAGGCCACCCACACACAATAATGCATCTTTAAGGACTGTCCACTTCCATGGTCATCCTCTTCATAGGCCAGTCACCTTAAAGTATTGCCAATTTTAAAGGTCTGTAAGCTTCCCAGGTCCACCTCTTAAAGGGCCAGTACACTTAAAATGCTGTTGTTTCAAGGGTTTGTACACAACCCTGGCCAACCTCTTAAAGGACATAATTCCCTAAATTTGTCACCTCTTCAAGGGTTTGTCCATATCTAGGGTCTGCCTCTTAAAGGGCCAGTCATCAAAACATGTCACATGTTCAAGTGGATTTCCACTTCATAAGCCACATTGACATTTCCAAAGGTCTGTCCATTCCCAGGGTTGTCTCTTAGAAGGCCACCCACACACAATAATGCATCTTTAAGGACTGTCCACTTCCATGGTCATCCTCTTCATAGGCCAGTCACCTTAAAGTATTGCCAATTTTAAAGGTCTGTAAGCTTCCCAGGTCCACCTCTTAAAGGGCCAGTACACTTAAAATACTGTTGTTTCAAGGGTTTGTACACAACCCTGGTCAACCTCTTAAAGGACATAATTCCCTAAATTTGTCACCTCTTCAAGGGTTTGTCCATATCTAGGGTCTGCCTCTTAAATGGCCAGTCATCAAAACATGTCACATGTTCAAGTGGATTTCCACTTCATAAGCCACATTGACATTTCCAAAGGTCTGTCCATTCCCAGGGTTGTCTCTTAGAAGGCCACCCACACACAATAATGCATCTTTAAGGACTGTCCACTTCCATGGTCATCCTCTTCATAGGCCAGTCACCTTAAAGTATTGCCAATTTTAAAGGTCTGTAAGCTTCCCAGGTCCACCTCTTAAAGGGCCAGTACACTTAAAATGCTGTTGTTTTGAGGGTTTGTACACAACCCTGGTCAACCTCTTAAAGGACATAATTCCCTAAATTTGTCACCTCTTCAAGGGTTTGTCCACTTCTAGGGTCTGCCTCTTAAAGGGCCAGTCCGCAAAACATGTCACATGTTCAAGTGGCTTTCCACTTCATAAGCCACATTGACATTTCCAAAGGTCTGTCCATTCCCAGGGTTGTCTCTTAGAAGGCCACCCACACACAATAATGCATCTTTAAGGACTGTCCACTTCCATGGTCATCCTCTTCATAGGCCAGTCACCTTAAAGTATTGCCAATTTTAAAGGTCCGCAAGCTTCCCAGGTCCACCTCTTAAAGGGCCAGTACACTTAAAATGCTGTTGTTTTGAGGGTTTGTACACAACCCTGGTCAACCTCTTAAAGGACATAATTCCCTAAATTTGTCACCTCTTCAAGGGTTTGTCCACTTCTAGGGTCTGCCTCTTAAAGGGCCAGTCATCAAAACATGTCACATGTTCAAGTGGCTTTCCACTTCATAAGCCACATTGACATTTCCAAAGGTCTGTCCATTCCCAGGGTTGTCTCTTAGATGGCCACTAACACAATAATGCATCTTTAAGGACTGTCCACTTCCATGGTCATCCTCTTCATAGGCCAGTCACCTTAAAGTATTGCCAATTTTAAAGGTCTGTAAGCTTTCCAGGTCCACCTCTTAAAGGGCCAGTACACTTAAAATGCTGTTGTTTTGAGGGTTTGTACACAACCCTGGTCAACCTCTTAAAGGACATAATTCCCTAAATTTGTCACCTCTTCAAGGGTGTGTCCACTTCTAGGGTCTGCCTCTTAAAGGGCCAGTCCGCAAAACATGTCACATGTTCAAGTGGCTTTCCACTTCATAAGCCACATTGACATTTCCAAAGGTCTGTCCATTCCCAGGGTTGTCTCTTAGAAGGCCACCCACACACAATAATGCATCTTTAAGGACTGTCCACTTCCATGGTCATCCTCTTCATAGGCCAGTCACCTTAAAGTATTGCCAATTTTAAAGGTCCGTAAGCTTCCCAGGTCCACCTCTTAAAGGGCCAGTACACTTAAAATGCTGTTTTTTCGAGGGTTTGTACACAACCCTGGTCAACCTCTTAAAGGACATAATTCCCTAAATTTGTCACCTCTTCAAGGGTTTGTCCACTTCTAGGGTCTGCCTCTTAAAGGGCCAGTCCGCAAAACATGTCACATGTTCAAGTGGCTTTCCACTTCATAAGCCACATTGACATTTCCAAAGGTCTGTCCATTCCCAGGGTTGTCTCTTAGAAGGCCACCCACACACAATAATGCATCTTTAAGGACTGTCCACTTCCATGGTCATCCTCTTCATAGGCCAGTCACCTTAAAGTATTGCCAATTTTAAACTTCTGTAAGCTTCCCAGGTCCACCTCTTAAAGGGCCAGTACACTTAAAATGCTGTTGTTTCAAGGGTTTGTACACAACCCTGGTCAACCTCTTAAAGGACATAATTCCCTAAATTTGTCACCTCTTCAAGGGTTTGTCCACTTCTAGGGTCTGCCTCTTAAAGGGCCAGTCATCAACACATGTCACATGTTCAAGTGGCTTTCCACTTCATAAGCCACATTGACATTTCCAAAGGTCTGTCCATTCCCAGGGTTGTCTCTTAGAAGGCCACCCACACACAATAATGCATCTTTAAGGACTGTCCACTTCCATGGTCATCCTCTTCATAGGCCAGTCACCTTAAAGTATTGCCAATTTTAAAGGTCTGTAAGCTTCCCAGGTCCACCTCTTAAAGGGCCAGTACACTTAAAATGCTGTTGTTTCAAGGGTTTGTACTCAACCCTGGTCAACCTCTTAAAGGACATAATTCCCTAAATTTGTCACCTCTTCAAGGGTTTGTCCACTTCTAGGGTCTGCCTCTTAAAGGGCCAGTCATCAAAACATGTCACATGTTCAAGTGGCTTTCCACTTCATAAGCCACATTGACATTTCCAAAGGTCTGTCCATTCCCAGGGTTGTCTCTTAGAAGGCCACCCACACACAATAATGCATCTTTAAGGACTGTCCACTTCCATGGTCATCCTCTTCATAGGCCAGTCACCTTAAAGTATTGCCAATTTTAAAGGTCTGTAAGCTTCCCAGGTCCACCTCTTAAAGGGCCAGTACACTTAAAATGCTGTTGTTTCGAGGGTTTGTACACAACCCTGGTCAACCTCTTAAAGGACATAATTCCCTAAATTTGTCACCTCTTCAAGGGTTTGTCCACTTCTAGGGTCTGCCTCTTAAAGGGCCAGTCATCAAAACATGTCACATGTTCAAGTGGCTTTCCACTTCATAAGCCACATTGACATTTCCAAAGGTCTGTCCATTCCCAGGGTTGTCTCTTAGAAGGCCACCCACACACAATAATGCATCTTTAAGGACTGTCCACTTCCATGGTCATCCTCTTCATAGGCCAGTCACCTTAAAGTATTGCCAATTTTAAAGGTCTGTAAGCTTCCCAGGTCCACCTCTTAAAGGGCCAGTACACTTAAAATGCTGTTGTTTCGAGGGTTTGTACACAACCCTGGTCAACCTCTTAAAGGACATAATTCCCTAAATATGTCACCTCTTCAAGGGTTTGTCCACTTCTAGGGTCTGCCTCTTAAAGGGCCAGTCCGCAAAACATGTCACATGTTCAAGTGGCTTTCCACTTCATAAGCCACATTGACATTTCCAAAGGTCTGTCCATTCCCAGGGTTGTCTCTTAGAAGGCCACCCACACACAATAATGCATCTTTAAGGACTGTCCACTTCCATGGTCATCCTCTTCATAGGCCAGTCACCTTAAAGTATTGCCAATTTTAAAGGTCTGTAAGCTTCCCAGGTCCACCTCTTAAAGGGCCAGTACACTTAAAATGCTGTTGTTTCAAGGGTTTGTACACAACCCTGGTCAACCTCTTAAAGGACATAATTCCCTAAATTTGTCACCTCTTCAAGGGTTTGTCCACTTCTAGGGTCTGCCTCTTAAAGGGCCAGTCATCAAAACATGTCACATGTTCAAGTGGCTTTCCACTTCATAAGCCACATTGACATTTCCAAAGGTCTGTCCATTCCCAGGGTTGTCTCTTAGAAGGCCACCCACACACAATAATGCATCTTTAAGGACTGTCCACTTCCATGGTCATCCTCTTCATAGGCCAGTCACCTTAAAGTATTGCCAATTTTAAACTTCTGTAAGCTTCCCAGGTCCACCTCTTAAAGGGCCAGTACACTTAAAATGCTGTTGTTTCAAGGGTTTGTACACAACCCTGGTCAACCTCTTAAAGGACATAATTCCCTAAATTTGTCACCTCTTCAAGGGTTTGTCCACTTCTAGGGTCTGCCTCTTAAAGGGCCAGTCATCAACACATGTCACATGTTCAAGTGGCTTTCCACTTCATAAGCCACATTGACATTTCCAAAGGTCTGTCCATTCCCAGGGTTGTCTCTTAGAAGGCCACCCACACACAATAATGCATCTTTAAGGACTGTCCACTTCCATGGTCATCCTCTTCATAGGCCAGTCACCTTAAAGTATTGCCAATTTTAAAGGTCTGTAAGCTTCCCAGGTCCACCTCTTAAAGGGCCAGTACACTTAAAATGCTGTTGTTTCAAGGGTTTGTACTCAACCCTGGTCAACCTCTTAAAGGACATAATTCCCTAAATTTGTCACCTCTTCAAGGGTTTGTCCACTTCTAGGGTCTGCCTCTTAAAGGGCCAGTCATCAAAACATGTCACATGTTCAAGTGGCTTTCCACTTCATAAGCCACATTGACATTTCCAAAGGTCTGTCCATTCCCAGGGTTGTCTCTTAGAAGGCCACCCACACACAATAATGCATCTTTAAGGACTGTCCACTTCCATGGTCATCCTCTTCATAGGCCAGTCACCTTAAAGTATTGCCAATTTTAAAGGTCTGTAAGCTTCCCAGGTCCACCTCTTAAAGGGCCAGTACACTTAAAATGCTGTTGTTTCAAGGGTTTGTACTCAACCCTGGTCAACCTCTTAAAGGACATAATTCCCTAAATTTGTCACCTCTTCAAGGGTTTGTCCACTTCTAGGGTCTGCCTCTTAAAGGGCCAGTCATCAAAACATGTCACATGTTCAAGTGGCTTTCCACTTCATAAGCCACATTGACATTTCCAAAGGTCTGTCCATTCCCAGGGTTGTCTCTTAGAAGGCCACCCACACACAATAATGCATCTTTAAGGACTGTCCACTTCCATGGTCATCCTCTTCATAGGCCAGTCACCTTAAAGTATTGCCAATTTTAAAGGTCTGTAAGCTTCCCAGGTCCACCTCTTAAAGGGCCAGTACACTTAAAATGCTGTTGTTTCGAGGGTTTGTACACAACCCTGGTCAACCTCTTAAAGGACATAATTCCCTAAATTTGTCACCTCTTCAAGGGTTTGTCCACTTCTAGGGTCTGCCTCTTAAAGGGCCAGTCATCAAAACATGTCACATGTTCAAGTGGCTTTCCACTTCATAAGCCACATTGACATTTCCAAAGGTCTGTCCATTCCCAGGGTTGTCTCTTAGAAGGCCACCCACACACAATAATGCATCTTTAAGGACTGTCCACTTCCATGGTCATCCTCTTCATAGGCCAGTCACCTTAAAGTATTGCCAATTTTAAAGGTCTGTAAGCTTCCCAGGTCCACCTCTTAAAGGGCCAGTACACTTAAAATGCTGTTGTTTCGAGGGTTTGTACACAACCCTGGTCAACCTCTTAAAGGACATAATTCCCTAAATATGTCACCTCTTCAAGGGTTTGTCCACTTCTAGGGTCTGCCTCTTAAAGGGCCAGTCCGCAAAACATGTCACATGTTCAAGTGGCTTTCCACTTCATAAGCCACATTGACATTTCCAAAGGTCTGTCCATTCCCAGGGTTGTCTCTTAGAAGGCCACCCACACACAATAATGCATCTTTAAGGACTGTCCACTTCCATGGTCATCCTCTTCATAGGCCAGTCACCTTAAAGTATTGCCAATTTTAAAGGTCTGTAAGCTTCCCAGGTCCACCTCTTAAAGGGCCAGTACACTTAAAATGCTGTTGTTTCAAGGGTTTGTACACAACCCTGGTCAACCTCTTAAAGGACATAATTCCCTAAATTTGTCACCTCTTCAAGGGTTTGTCCACTTCTAGGGTCTGCCTCTTAAAGGGCCAGTCATCAAAACATGTCACATGTTCAAGTGGCTTTCCACTTCATAAGCCACATTGACATTTCCAAAGGTCTGTCCATTCCCAGGGTTGTCTCTTAGAAGGCCACCCACACACAATAATGCATCTTTAAGGACTGTCCACTTCCATGGTCATCCTCTTCATAGGCCAGTCACCTTAAAGTATTGCCAATTTTAAACTTCTGTAAGCTTCCCAGGTCCACCTCTTAAAGGGCCAGTACACTTAAAATGCTGTTGTTTCAAGGGTTTGTACACAACCCTGGTCAACCTCTTAAAGGACATAATTCCCTAAATTTGTCACCTCTTCAAGGGTTTGTCCACTTCTAGGGTCTGCCTCTTAAAGGGCCAGTCATCAACACATGTCACATGTTCAAGTGGCTTTCCACTTCATAAGCCACATTGACATTTCCAAAGGTCTGTCCATTCCCAGGGTTGTCTCTTAGAAGGCCACCCACACACAATAATGCATCTTTAAGGACTGTCCACTTCCATGGTCATCCTCTTCATAGGCCAGTCACCTTAAAGTATTGCCAATTTTAAAGGTCTGCAAAGCTTCCCAGGTCCACCTCTTAAAGGGCCAGTACACTTAAAATGCTGTTGTTTCGAGGGTTTGTACACAACCCTGGTCAACCTCTTAAAGGACATAATTCCCTAAATTTGTCACCTCTTCAAGGGTTTGTCCACTTCTAGGGTCTGCCTCTTAAAGGGCCAGTCATCAAAACATGTCACATGTTCAAGTGGCTTTCCACTTCATAAGCCACATTGACATTTCCAAAGGTCTGTCCATTCCCAGGGTTGTCTCTTAGAAGGCCACCCACACACAATAATGCATCTTTAAGGACTGTCCACTTCCATGGTCATCCTCTTCATAGGCCAGTCACCTTAAAGTATTGCCAATTTTAAAGGTCTGTAAGCTTCCCAGGTCCACCTCTTAAAGGGCCAGTACACTTAAAATGCTGTTGTTTCGAGGGTTTGTACACAACCCTGGTCAACCTCTTAAAGGACATAATTCCCTAAATATGTCACCTCTTCAAGGGTTTGTCCACTTCTAGGGTCTGCCTCTTAAAGGGCCAGTCCGCAAAACATGTCACATGTTCAAGTGGCTTTCCACTTCATAAGCCACATTGACATTTCCAAAGGTCTGTCCATTCCCAGGGTTGTCTCTTAGAAGGCCACCCACACACAATAATGCATCTTTAAGGACTGTCCACTTCCATGGTCATCCTCTTCATAGGCCAGTCACCTTAAAGTATTGCCAATTTTAAAGGTCTGTAAGCTTCCCAGGTCCACCTCTTAAAGGGCCAGTACACTTAAAATGCTGTTGTTTCAAGGGTTTGTACACAACCCTGGTCAACCTCTTAAAGGACATAATTCCCTAAATTTGTCACCTCTTCAAGGGTTTGTCCACTTCTAGGGTCTGCCTCTTAAAGGGCCAGTCATCAAAACATGTCACATGTTCAAGTGGCTTTCCACTTCATAAGCCACATTGACATTTCCAAAGGTCTGTCCATTCCCAGGGTTGTCTCTTAGAAGGCCACCCACACACAATAATGCATCTTTAAGGACTGTCCACTTCCATGGTCATCCTCTTCATAGGCCAGTCACCTTAAAGTATTGCCAATTTTAAAGGTCCGTAAGCTTCCCAGGTCCACCTCTTAAAGGGCCAGTACACTTAAAATGCTGTTGTTTTGAGGGTTTGTACACAACCCTGGTCAACCTCTTAAAGGACATAATTCCCTAAATTTGTCACCTCTTCAAGGGTTTGTCCACTTCTAGGGTCTGCCTCTTAAAGGGCCAGTCCGCAAAACATGTCACATGTTCAAGTGGCTTTCCACTTCATAAGCCACATTGACATTTCCAAAGGTCTGTCCATTCCCAGGGTTGTCTCTAAGAAGGCCACCCACACACAATAATGCATCTTTAAGGACTGTCCACTTCCATGGTCATCCTCTTCATAGGCCAGTCACCTTAAAGTATTGCCAATTTTAAAGGTCTGTAAGCTTCCCAGGTCCACCTCTTAAAGGGCCAGTACACTTAAAATGCTGTTGTTTCAAGGGTTTGTACACAACCCTGGCCAACCTCTTAAAGGACATAATTCCCTAAATTTGTCACCTCTTCAAGGGTTTGTCCATATCTAGGGTCTGCCTCTTAAAGGGCCAGTCATCAAAACATGTCACATGTTCAAGTGGATTTCCACTTCATAAGCCACATTGACATTTCCAAAGGTCTGTCCATTCCCAGGGTTGTCTCTTAGAAGGCCACCCACACACAATAATGCATCTTTAAGGACTGTCCACTTCCATGGTCATCCTCTTCATAGGCCAGTCACCTTAAAGTATTGCCAATTTTAAAGGTCTGTAAGCTTCCCAGGTCCACCTCTTAAAGGGCCAGTACACTTAAAATACTGTTGTTTCAAGGGTTTGTACACAACCCTGGTCAACCTCTTAAAGGACATAATTCCCTAAATTTGTCACCTCTTCAAGGGTTTGTCCATATCTAGGGTCTGCCTCTTAAATGGCCAGTCATCAAAACATGTCACATGTTCAAGTGGATTTCCACTTCATAAGCCACATTGACATTTCCAAAGGTCTGTCCATTCCCAGGGTTGTCTCTTAGAAGGCCACCCACACACAATAATGCATCTTTAAGGACTGTCCACTTCCATGGTCATCCTCTTCATAGGCCAGTCACCTTAAAGTATTGCCAATTTTAAAGGTCTGTAAGCTTCCCAGGTCCACCTCTTAAAGGGCCAGTACACTTAAAATGCTGTTGTTTTGAGGGTTTGTACACAACCCTGGTCAACCTCTTAAAGGACATAATTCCCTAAATTTGTCACCTCTTCAAGGGTTTGTCCACTTCTAGGGTCTGCCTCTTAAAGGGCCAGTCCGCAAAACATGTCACATGTTCAAGTGGCTTTCCACTTCATAAGCCACATTGACATTTCCAAAGGTCTGTCCATTCCCAGGGTTGTCTCTTAGAAGGCCACCCACACACAATAATGCATCTTTAAGGACTGTCCACTTCCATGGTCATCCTCTTCATAGGCCAGTCACCTTAAAGTATTGCCAATTTTAAAGGTCCGCAAGCTTCCCAGGTCCACCTCTTAAAGGGCCAGTACACTTAAAATGCTGTTGTTTTGAGGGTTTGTACACAACCCTGGTCAACCTCTTAAAGGACATAATTCCCTAAATTTGTCACCTCTTCAAGGGTTTGTCCACTTCTAGGGTCTGCCTCTTAAAGGGCCAGTCATCAAAACATGTCACATGTTCAAGTGGCTTTCCACTTCATAAGCCACATTGACATTTCCAAAGGTCTGTCCATTCCCAGGGTTGTCTCTTAGATGGCCACTAACACAATAATGCATCTTTAAGGACTGTCCACTTCCATGGTCATCCTCTTCATAGGCCAGTCACCTTAAAGTATTGCCAATTTTAAAGGTCTGTAAGCTTTCCAGGTCCACCTCTTAAAGGGCCAGTACACTTAAAATGCTGTTGTTTTGAGGGTTTGTACACAACCCTGGTCAACCTCTTAAAGGACATAATTCCCTAAATTTGTCACCTCTTCAAGGGTGTGTCCACTTCTAGGGTCTGCCTCTTAAAGGGCCAGTCCGCAAAACATGTCACATGTTCAAGTGGCTTTCCACTTCATAAGCCACATTGACATTTCCAAAGGTCTGTCCATTCCCAGGGTTGTCTCTTAGAAGGCCACCCACACACAATAATGCATCTTTAAGGACTGTCCACTTCCATGGTCATCCTCTTCATAGGCCAGTCACCTTAAAGTATTGCCAATTTTAAAGGTCCGTAAGCTTCCCAGGTCCACCTCTTAAAGGGCCAGTACACTTAAAATGCTGTTTTTTCGAGGGTTTGTACACAACCCTGGTCAACCTCTTAAAGGACATAATTCCCTAAATTTGTCACCTCTTCAAGGGTTTGTCCACTTCTAGGGTCTGCCTCTTAAAGGGCCAGTCCGCAAAACATGTCACATGTTCAAGTGGCTTTCCACTTCATAAGCCACATTGACATTTCCAAAGGTCTGTCCATTCCCAGGGTTGTCTCTTAGAAGGCCACCCACACACAATAATGCATCTTTAAGGACTGTCCACTTCCATGGTCATCCTCTTCATAGGCCAGTCACCTTAAAGTATTGCCAATTTTAAAGGTCCGTAAGCTTCCCAGGTCCACCTCTTAAAGGGCCAGTACACTTAAAATGCTGTTGTTTCAAGGGTTTGTACACAACCCTGGTCAACCTCTTAAAGGACATAATTCCCTAAATTTGTCACCTCTTCAAGGGTTTGTCCACTTCTAGGGTCTGCCTCTTAAAGGGCCAGTCATCAACACATGTCACATGTTCAAGTGGCTTTCCACTTCATAAGCCACATTGACATTTCCAAAGGTCTGTCCATTCCCAGGGTTGTCTCTTAGAAGGCCACCCACACACAATAATGCATCTTTAAGGACTGTCCACTTCCATGGTCATCCTCTTCATAGGCCAGTCACCTTAAAGTATTGCCAATTTTAAAGGTCTGTAAGCTTCCCAGGTCCACCTCTTAAAGGGCCAGTACACTTAAAATGCTGTTGTTTCAAGGGTTTGTACTCAACCCTGGTCAACCTCTTAAAGGACATAATTCCCTAAATTTGTCACCTCTTCAAGGGTTTGTCCACTTCTAGGGTCTGCCTCTTAAAGGGCCAGTCATCAAAACATGTCACATGTTCAAGTGGCTTTCCACTTCATAAGCCACATTGACATTTCCAAAGGTCTGTCCATTCCCAGGGTTGTCTCTTAGAAGGCCACCCACACACAATAATGCATCTTTAAGGACTGTCCACTTCCATGGTCATCCTCTTCATAGGCCAGTCACCTTAAAGTATTGCCAATTTTAAAGGTCTGTAAGCTTCCCAGGTCCACCTCTTAAAGGGCCAGTACACTTAAAATGCTGTTGTTTCGAGGGTTTGTACACAACCCTGGTCAACCTCTTAAAGGACATAATTCCCTAAATTTGTCACCTCTTCAAGGGTTTGTCCACTTCTAGGGTCTGCCTCTTAAAGGGCCAGTCATCAAAACATGTCACATGTTCAAGTGGCTTTCCACTTCATAAGCCACATTGACATTTCCAAAGGTCTGTCCATTCCCAGGGTTGTCTCTTAGAAGGCCACCCACACACAATAATGCATCTTTAAGGACTGTCCACTTCCATGGTCATCCTCTTCATAGGCCAGTCACCTTAAAGTATTGCCAATTTTAAAGGTCTGTAAGCTTCCCAGGTCCACCTCTTAAAGGGCCAGTACACTTAAAATGCTGTTGTTTCGAGGGTTTGTACACAACCCTGGTCAACCTCTTAAAGGACATAATTCCCTAAATATGTCACCTCTTCAAGGGTTTGTCCACTTCTAGGGTCTGCCTCTTAAAGGGCCAGTCCGCAAAACATGTCACATGTTCAAGTGGCTTTCCACTTCATAAGCCACATTGACATTTCCAAAGGTCTGTCCATTCCCAGGGTTGTCTCTTAGAAGGCCACCCACACACAATAATGCATCTTTAAGGACTGTCCACTTCCATGGTCATCCTCTTCATAGGCCAGTCACCTTAAAGTATTGCCAATTTTAAAGGTCTGTAAGCTTCCCAGGTCCACCTCTTAAAGGGCCAGTACACTTAAAATGCTGTTGTTTCAAGGGTTTGTACACAACCCTGGTCAACCTCTTAAAGGACATAATTCCCTAAATTTGTCACCTCTTCAAGGGTTTGTCCACTTCTAGGGTCTGCCTCTTAAAGGGCCAGTCATCAAAACATGTCACATGTTCAAGTGGCTTTCCACTTCATAAGCCACATTGACATTTCCAAAGGTCTGTCCATTCCCAGGGTTGTCTCTTAGAAGGCCACCCACACACAATAATGCATCTTTAAGGACTGTCCACTTCCATGGTCATCCTCTTCATAGGCCAGTCACCTTAAAGTATTGCCAATTTTAAAGGTCTGTAAGCTTCCCAGGTCCACCTCTTAAAGGGCCAGTACACTTAAAATACTGTTGTTTCAAGGGTTTGTACACAACCCTGGTCAACCTCTTAAAGGACATAATTCCCTAAATTTGTCACCTCTTCAAGGGTTTGTCCACTTCTAGGGTCTGCCTCTTAAAGGGCCAGTCCGCAAAACATGTCACATGTTCAAGTGGCTTTCCACTTCATAAGCCACATTGACATTTCCAAAGGTCTGTCCATTCCCAGGGTTGTCTCTTAGAAGGCCACCCACACACAATAATGCATCTTTAAGGACTGTCCACTTCCATGGTCATCCTCTTCATAGGCCAGTCACCTTAAAGTATTGCCAATTTTAAAGGTCCGTAAGCTTCCCAGGTCCACCTCTTAAAGGGCCAGTACACTTAAAATGCTGTTGTTTCGAGGGTTTGTACACAACCCTGGTCAACCTCTTAAAGGACATAATTCCCTAAATTTGTCACCTCTTCAAGGGTTTGTCCACTTCTAGGGTCTGCCTCTTAAAGGGCCAGTCCGCAAAACATGTCACATGTTCAAGTGGCTTTCCACTTCATAAGCCACATTGACATTTCCAAAGGTCTGTCCATTCCCAGGGTTGTCTCTTAGAAGGCCACCCACACACAATAATGCATCTTTAAGGACTGTCCACTTCCATGGTCATCCTCTTCATAGGCCAGTCACCTTAAAGTATTGCCAATTTTAAAGGTCTGTAAGCTTCCCAGGTCCACCTCTTAAAGGGCCAGTACACTTAAAATGCTGTTGTTTCGAGGGTTTGTACACAACCCTGGTCAACCTCTTAAAGGACATAATTCCCTAAATTTGTCACCTCTTCAAGGGTTTGTCCACTTCTAGGGTCTGCCTCTTAAAGGGCCAGTCCGCAAAACATGTCACATGTTCAAGTGGCTTTCCACTTCATAAGCCACATTGACATTTCCAAAGGTCTGTCCATTCCCAGGGTTGTCTCTTAGAAGGCCACCCACACACAATAATGCATCTTTAAGGACTGTCCACTTCCATGGTCATCCTCTTCATAGGCCAGTCACCTTAAAGTATTGCCGATTTTAAAGGTCCGTAAGCTTCCCAGGTCCACCTCTTAAAGGGCCAGTACACTTAAAATGCTGTTGTTTCGAGGGTTTGTACACAACCCTGGTCAACCTCTTAAAGGACATAATTCCCTAAATTTGTCACCTCTTCAAGGGTTTGTCCACTTCTAGGGTCTGCCTCTTAAAGGGCCAGTCCGCAAAACATGTCACATGTTCAAGTGGCTTTCCACTTCATAAGCCACATTGACATTTCCAAAGGTCTGTCCATTCCCAGGGTTGTCTCTTAGATGGCCACCCACACACAATAATGCATCTTTAAGGACTGTCCACTTCCATGGTCATCCTCTTCATAGGCCAGTCACCTTAAAGTATTGCCAATTTTAAAGGTCCGTAAGCTTCCCAGGTCCACCTCTTAAAGGGCCAGTACACTTAAAATGCTGTTGTTTCGAGGGTTTGTACACAACCCTGGTCAACCTCTTAAAGGACATAATTCCCTAAATTTGTCACCTCTTCAAGGGTGTTTCCACTTCTAGGGTCTGCCTCTTAAAGGGCCAGTCCGCAAAACATGTCACATGTTCAAGTGGCTTTCCACTTCATAAGCCACATTGACATTTCCCAAGGTCTGTCCATTCCCAGGGTTGTCTCTTACAAGGCCACCCACACACAATAATGCATCTTTAAGGACTGTCCACTTCCATGGTCATCCTCTTCATAGGCCAGTCACCTTAAAGTATTGCCAATTTTAAAGGTCCGTAAGCTTCCCAGGTCCACCTCTTAAAGGGCCAGTACACTTAAAATACTGTTGTTTCAAGGGTTTGTACACAACCCTGGTCAACCTCTTAAAGGACATAATTCCCTAAATTTGTCACCTCTTCAAGGGTTTGTCCATATCTAGGGTCTGCCTCTTAAAGGGCCAGTCATCAAAACATGTCACATGTTCAAGTGGATTTCCACTTCATAAGCCACATTGACATTTCCAAAGGTCTGTCCATTCCCAGGGGTGTCTCTTAGAAGGCCACCCACACACAATAATGCATCTTTAAGGACTGTCCACTTCCATGGTCATCCTCTTCATAGGCCAGTCACCTTAAAGTATTGCCAATTTTAAAGGTCCGTAAGCTTCCCAGGTCCACCTCTTAAAGGGCCAGTACACTTAAAATGCTGTTGTTTTGAGGGTTTGTACACAACCCTGGTCAACCTCTTAAAGGACATAATTCCCTAAATTTGTTACCTCTTCAAGGGTTTGTCCACTTCTAGGGTCTGCCTCTTAAAGGGCCAGTCATCAAAACATGTCACATGTTCAAGTGGCTTTCCACTTCATAAGCCACATTGACATTTCCAAAGGTCTGTCCATTCCCAGGGTTGTCTCTTAGATGGCCACCCACACACAATAATGCATCTTTAAGGACTGTCCACTTCCATGGTCATCCTCTTCATAGGCCAGTCACCTTAAAGTATTGCCAATTTTAAAGGTCCGTAAGCTTCCCAGGTCCACCTCTTAAAGGGCCAGTACACTTAAAATGCTGTTGTTTTGAGGGTTTGTACACAACCCTGGTCAACCTCTTAAAGGACATAATTACCTAAATTTGTCACCTCTTCAAGGGTGTGTCCACTTCTAGGGTCTGCCTCTTAAAGGGCCAGTCCGCAAAACATGTCACATGTTCAAGTGGCTTTCCACTTCATAAGCCACATTGACATTTCCAAAGGTCTGTCCATTCCCAGGGTTGTCTCTTAGAAGGCCACCCACACACAATAATGCATCTTTAAGGACTGTCCACTTCCATGGTCATCCTCTTCATAGGCCAGTCACCTTAAAGTATTGCCAATTTTAAAGGTCCGTAAGCTTCCCAGGTCCACCTCTTAAAGGGCCAGTACACTTAAAATGCTGTTTTTTCGAGGGTTTGTACACAACCCTGGTCAACCTCTTAAAGGACATAATTCCCTAAATTTGTCACCTCTTCAAGGGTTTGTCCACTTCTAGGGTCTGCCTCTTAAAGGGCCAGTCATCAAAACATGTCACATGTTCAAGTGGCTTTCCACTTCATAAGCCACATTGACATTTCCAAAGGTCTGTCCATTCCCAGGGTTGTCTCTTAGAAGGCCACCCACACACAATAATGCATCTTTAAGGACTGTCCACTTCCATGGTCATCCTCTTCATAGGCCAGTCACCTTAAAGTATTGCCAATTTTAAAGGTCTGTAAGCTTCCCAGGTCCACCTCTTAAAGGGCCAGTACACTTAAAATGCTGTTGTTTCAAGGGTTTGTACACAACCCTGGTCAACCTCTTAAAGGACATAATTCCCTAAATTTGTCACCTCTTCAAGGGTTTGTCCATATCTAGGGTCTGCCTCTTAAAGGGCCAGTCATCAAAACATGTCACATGTTCAAGTGGATTTCCACTTCATAAGCCACATTGACATTTCCAAAGGTCTGTCCATTCCCAGGGGTGTCTCTTAGAAGGCCACCCACACACAATAATGCATCTTTAAGGACTGTCCACTTCCATGGTCATCCTCTTCATAGGCCAGTCACCTTAAAGTATTGCCAATTTTAAAGGTCCGTAAGCTTCCCAGGTCCACCTCTTAAAGGGCCAGTACACTTAAAATGCTGTTGTTTTGAGGGTTTGTACACAACCCTGGTCAACCTCTTAAAGGACATAATTCCCTAAATTTGTTACCTCTTCAAGGGTTTGTCCACTTCTAGGGTCTGCCTCTTAAAGGGCCAGTCATCAAAACATGTCACATGTTCAAGTGGCTTTCCACTTCATAAGCCACATTGACATTTCCAAAGGTCTGTCCATTCCCAGGGTTGTCTCTTAGATGGCCACCCACACACAATAATGCATCTTTAAGGACTGTCCACTTCCATGGTCATCCTCTTCATAGGCCAGTCACCTTAAAGTATTGCCAATTTTAAAGGTCCGTAAGCTTCCCAGGTCCACCTCTTAAAGGGCCAGTACACTTAAAATGCTGTTGTTTTGAGGGTTTGTACACAACCCTGGTCAACCTCTTAAAGGACATAATTCCCTAAATTTGTCACCTCTTCAAGGGTGTGTCCACTTCTAGGGTCTGCCTCTTAAAGGGCCAGTCCGCAAAACATGTCACATGTTCAAGTGGCTTTCCACTTCATAAGCCACATTGACATTTCCAAAGGTCTGTCCATTCCCAGGGTTGTCTCTTAGAAGGCCACCCACACACAATAATGCATCTTTAAGGACTGTCCACTTCCATGGTCATCCTCTTCATAGGCCAGTCACCTTAAAGTATTGCCAATTTTAAAGGTCCGTAAGCTTCCCAGGTCCACCTCTTAAAGGGCCAGTACACTTAAAATGCTGTTTTTTCGAGGGTTTGTACACAACCCTGGTCAACCTCTTAAAGGACATAATTCCCTAAATTTGTCACCTCTTCAAGGGTTTGTCCACTTCTAGGGTCTGCCTCTTAAAGGGCCAGTCCGCAAAACATGTCACATGTTCAAGTGGCTTTCCACTTCATAAGCCACATTGACATTTCCAAAGGTCTGTCCATTCCCAGGGTTGTCTCTTAGAAGGCCACCCACACACAATAATGCATCTTTAAGGACTGTCCACTTCCATGGTCATCCTCTTCATAGGCCAGTCACCTTAAAGTATTGCCAATTTTAAAGGTCTGTAAGCTTCCCAGGTCCACCTCTTAAAGGGCCAGTACACTTAAAATACTGTTGTTTCAAGGGTTTGTACACAACCCTGGTCAACCTCTTAAAGGACATAATTCCCTAAATTTGTCACCTCTTCAAGGGTTTGTCCATATCTAGGGTCTGCCTCTTAAAGGGCCAGTCATCAAAACATGTCACATGTTCAAGTGGATTTCCACTTCATAAGCCACATTGACATTTCCAAAGGTCTGTCCATTCCCAGGGGTGTCTCTTAGAAGGCCACCCACACACAATAATGCATCTTTAAGGACTGTCCACTTCCATGGTCATCCTCTTCATAGGCCAGTCACCTTAAAGTATTGCCAATTTTAAAGGTCCGTAAGCTTCCCAGGTCCACCTTTTAAAGGGCCAGTACACTTAAAATGCTGTTGTTTTGAGGGTTTGTACACAACCCTGGTCAACCTCTTAAAGGACATAATTCCCTAAATTTGTTACCTCTTCAAGGGTTTGTCCACTTCTAGGGTCTGCCTCTTAAAGGGCCAGTCATCAAAACATGTCACATGTTCAAGTGGCTTTCCACTTCATAAGCCACATTGACATTTCCAAAGGTCTGTCCATTCCCAGGGTTGTCTCTTAGATGGCCACCCACACACAATAATGCATCTTTAAGGACTGTCCACTTCCATGGTCATCCTCTTCATAGGCCAGTCACCTTAAAGTATTGCCAATTTTAAAGGTCCGTAAGCTTCCCAGGTCCACCTCTTAAAGGGCCAGTACACTTAAAATGCTGTTGTTTTGAGGGTTTGTACACAACCCTGGTCAACCTCTTAAAGGACATAATTCCCTAAATTTGTCACCTCTTCAAGGGTGTGTCCACTTCTAGGGTCTGCCTCTTAAAGGGCCAGTCCGCAAAACATGTCACATGTTCAAGTGGCTTTCCACTTCATAAGCCACATTGACATTTCCAAAGGTCTGTCCATTCCCAGGGTTGTCTCTTAGAAGGCCACCCACACACAATAATGCATCTTTAAGGACTGTCCACTTCCATGGTCATCCTCTTCATAGGCCAGTCACCTTAAAGTATTGCCAATTTTAAAGGTCCGTAAGCTTCCCAGGTCCACCTCTTAAAGGGCCAGTACACTTAAAATGCTGTTTTTTCGAGGGTTTGTACACAACCCTGGTCAACCTCTTAAAGGACATAATTCCCTAAATTTGTCACCTCTTCAAGGGTTTGTCCACTTCTAGGGTCTGCCTCTTAAAGGGCCAGTCATCAAAACATGTCACATGTTCAAGTGGCTTTCCACTTCATAAGCCACATTGACATTTCCAAAGGTCTGTCCATTCCCAGGGTTGTCTCTTAGAAGGCCACCCACACACAATAATGCATCTTTAAGGACTGTCCACTTCCATGGTCATCCTCTTCATAGGCCAGTCACCTTAAAGTATTGCCAATTTTAAAGGTCTGTAAGCTTCCCAGGTCCACCTCTTAAAGGGCCAGTACACTTAAAATGCTGTTGTTTCAAGGGTTTGTACACAACCCTGGTCAACCTCTTAAAGGACATAATTCCCTAAATTTGTCACCTCTTCAAGGGTTTGTCCACTTCTAGGGTCTGCCTCTTAAAGGGCCAGTCCGCAAAACATGTCACATGTTCAAGTGGCTTTCCACTTCATAAGCCACATTGACATTTCCAAAGGTCTGTCCATTCCCAGGGTTGTCTCTTAGAAGGCCACCCACACACAATAATGCATCTTTAAGGACTGTCCACTTCCATGGTCATCCTCTTCATAGGCCAGTCACCTTAAAGTATTGCCAATTTTAAAGGTCTGTAAGCTTCCCAGGTCCACCTCTTAAAGGGCCAGTACACTTAAAATACTGTTGTTTCAAGGGTTTGTACACAACCCTGGTCAAACTCTTAAAGGACATAATTCCCTAAATTTGTCACCTCTTCAAGGGTTTGTCCATATCTAGGGTCTGCCTCTTAAAGGGCCAGTCATCAAAACATGTCACATGTTCAAGTGGATTTCCACTTCATAAGCCACATTGACATTTCCAAAGGTCTGTCCATTCCCAGGGGTGTCTCTTAGAAGGCCACCCACACACAATAATGCATCTTTAAGGACTGTCCACTTCCATGGTCATCCTCTTCATAGGCCAGTCACCTTAAAGTATTGCCAATTTTAAAGGTCCGTAAGCTTCCCAGGTCCACCTCTTAAAGGGCCAGTACACTTAAAATGCTGTTGTTTCGAGGGTTTGTACACAACCCTGGTCAACCTCTTAAAGGACATAATTCCCTAAATTTGTCACCTCTTCAAGGGTTTGTCCACTTCTAGGGTCTGCCTCTTAAAGGGCCAGTCCGCAAAACATGTCACATGTTCAAGTGGCTTTCCACTTCATAAGCCACATTGACATTTCCAAAGGTCTGTCCATTCCCAGGGTTGTCTCTTAGAAGGCCACCCACACACAATAATGCATCTTTAAGGACTGTCCACTTCCATGGTCATCCTCTTCATAGGCCAGTCACCTTAAAGTATTGCCAATTTTAAAGGTCTGTAAGCTTCCCAGGTCCACCTCTTAAAGGGCCAGTACACTTAAAATACTGTTGTTTCAAGGGTTTGTACACAACCCTGGTCAACCTCTTAAAGGACATAATTCCCTAAATTTGTCACCTCTTCAAGGGTTTGTCCATATCTAGGGTCTGCCTCTTAAAGGGCCAGTCATCAAAACATGTCACATGTTCAAGTGGATTTCCACTTCATAAGCCACATTGACATTTCCAAAGGTCTGTCCATTCCCAGGGGTGTCTCTTAGAAGGCCACCCACACACAATAATGCATCTTTAAGGACTGTCCACTTCCATGGTCATCCTCTTCATAGGCCAGTCACCTTAAAGTATTGCCAATTTTAAAGGTCCGTAAGCTTCCCAGGTCCACCTCTTAAAGGGCCAGTACACTTAAAATGCTGTTGTTTTGAGGGTTTGTACACAACCCTGGTCAACCTCTTAAAGGACATAATTCCCTAAATTTGTTACCTCTTCAAGGGTTTGTCCACTTCTAGGGTCTGCCTCTTAAAGGGCCAGTCATCAAAACATGTCACATGTTCAAGTGGCTTTCCACTTCATAAGCCACATTGACATTTCCAAAGGTCTGTCCATTCCCAGGGTTGTCTCTTAGATGGCCACCCACACACAATAATGCATCTTTAAGGACTGTCCACTTCCATGGTCATCCTCTTCATAGGCCAGTCACCTTAAAGTATTGCCAATTTTAAAGGTCCGTAAGCTTCCCAGGTCCACCTCTTAAAGGGCCAGTACACTTAAAATGCTGTTGTTTTGAGGGTTTGTACACAACCCTGGTCAACCTCTTAAAGGACATAATTACCTAAATTTGTCACCTCTTCAAGGGTGTGTCCACTTCTAGGGTCTGCCTCTTAAAGGGCCAGTCCGCAAAACATGTCACATGTTCAAGTGGCTTTCCACTTCATAAGCCACATTGACATTTCCAAAGGTCTGTCCATTCCCAGGGTTGTCTCTTAGAAGGCCACCCACACACAATAATGCATCTTTAAGGACTGTCCACTTCCATGGTCATCCTCTTCATAGGCCAGTCACCTTAAAGTATTGCCAATTTTAAAGGTCCGTAAGCTTCCCAGGTCCACCTCTTAAAGGGCCAGTACACTTAAAATGCTGTTTTTTCGAGGGTTTGTACACAACCCTGGTCAACCTCTTAAAGGACATAATTCCCTAAATTTGTCACCTCTTCAAGGGTTTGTCCACTTCTAGGGTCTGCCTCTTAAAGGGCCAGTCATCAAAACATGTCACATGTTCAAGTGGCTTTCCACTTCATAAGCCACATTGACATTTCCAAAGGTCTGTCCATTCCCAGGGTTGTCTCTTAGAAGGCCACCCACACACAATAATGCATCTTTAAGGACTGTCCACTTCCATGGTCATCCTCTTCATAGGCCAGTCACCTTAAAGTATTGCCAATTTTAAAGGTCTGTAAGCTTCCCAGGTCCACCTCTTAAAGGGCCAGTACACTTAAAATGCTGTTGTTTCAAGGGTTTGTACACAACCCTGGTCAACCTCTTAAAGGACATAATTCCCTAAATTTGTCACCTCTTCAAGGGTTTGTCCATATCTAGGGTCTGCCTCTTAAAGGGCCAGTCATCAAAACATGTCACATGTTCAAGTGGATTTCCACTTCATAAGCCACATTGACATTTCCAAAGGTCTGTCCATTCCCAGGGGTGTCTCTTAGAAGGCCACCCACACACAATAATGCATCTTTAAGGACTGTCCACTTCCATGGTCATCCTCTTCATAGGCCAGTCACCTTAAAGTATTGCCAATTTTAAAGGTCCGTAAGCTTCCCAGGTCCACCTCTTAAAGGGCCAGTACACTTAAAATGCTGTTGTTTTGAGGGTTTGTACACAACCCTGGTCAACCTCTTAAAGGACATAATTCCCTAAATTTGTTACCTCTTCAAGGGTTTGTCCACTTCTAGGGTCTGCCTCTTAAAGGGCCAGTCATCAAAACATGTCACATGTTCAAGTGGCTTTCCACTTCATAAGCCACATTGACATTTCCAAAGGTCTGTCCATTCCCAGGGTTGTCTCTTAGATGGCCACCCACACACAATAATGCATCTTTAAGGACTGTCCACTTCCATGGTCATCCTCTTCATAGGCCAGTCACCTTAAAGTATTGCCAATTTTAAAGGTCCGTAAGCTTCCCAGGTCCACCTCTTAAAGGGCCAGTACACTTAAAATGCTGTTGTTTTGAGGGTTTGTACACAACCCTGGTCAACCTCTTAAAGGACATAATTCCCTAAATTTGTCACCTCTTCAAGGGTGTGTCCACTTCTAGGGTCTGCCTCTTAAAGGGCCAGTCCGCAAAACATGTCACATGTTCAAGTGGCTTTCCACTTCATAAGCCACATTGACATTTCCAAAGGTCTGTCCATTCCCAGGGTTGTCTCTTAGAAGGCCACCCACACACAATAATGCATCTTTAAGGACTGTCCACTTCCATGGTCATCCTCTTCATAGGCCAGTCACCTTAAAGTATTGCCAATTTTAAAGGTCCGTAAGCTTCCCAGGTCCACCTCTTAAAGGGCCAGTACACTTAAAATGCTGTTTTTTCGAGGGTTTGTACACAACCCTGGTCAACCTCTTAAAGGACATAATTCCCTAAATTTGTCACCTCTTCAAGGGTGTGTCCACTTCTAGGGTCTGCCTCTTAAAGGGCCAGTCCGCAAAACATGTCACATGTTCAAGTGGCTTTCCACTTCATAAGCCACATTGACATTTCCAAAGGTCTGTCCATTCCCAGGGTTGTCTCTTAGAAGGCCACCCACACACAATAATGCATCTTTAAGGACTGTCCACTTCCATGGTCATCCTCTTCATAGGCCAGTCACCTTAAAGTATTGCCGATTTTAAAGGTCCGTAAGCTTCCCAGGTCCACCTCTTAAAGGGCCAGTACACTTAAAATGCTGTTGTTTCGAGGGTTTGTACACAACCCTGGTCAACCTCTTAAAGGACATAATTCCCTAAATTTGTCACCTCTTCAAGGGTTTGTCCACTTCTAGGGTCTGCCTCTTAAAGGGCCAGTCCGCAAAACATGTCACATGTTCAAGTGGCTTTCCACTTCATAAGCCACATTGACATTTCCAAAGGTCTGTCCATTCCCAGGGTTGTCTCTTAGATGGCCACCCACACACAATAATGCATCTTTAAGGACTGTCCACTTCCATGGTCATCCTCTTCATAGGCCAGTCACCTTAAAGTATTGCCAATTTTAAAGGTCCGTAAGCTTCCCAGGTCCACCTCTTAAAGGGCCAGTACACTTAAAATGCTGTTGTTTCGAGGGTTTGTACACAACCCTGGTCAACCTCTTAAAGGACATAATTCCCTAAATTTGTCACCTCTTCAAGGGTGTTTCCACTTCTAGGGTCTGCCTCTTAAAGGGCCAGTCCGCAAAACATGTCACATGTTCAAGTGGATTTCCACTTCATAAGCCACATTGACATTTCCAAAGGTCTGTCCATTCCCAGGGTTGTCTCTTAGAAGGCCACCCACACACAATAATGCATCTTTAAGGACTGTCCACTTCCATGGTCATCCTCTTCATAGGCCAGTCACCTTAAAGTATTGCCAATTTTAAAGGTCTGTAAGCTTCCCAGGTCCACCTCTTAAAGGGCCAGTACACTTAAAATGCTGTTGTTTCAAGGGTTTGTACACAACCCTGGTCAACCTCTTAAAGGACATAATTCCCTAAATTTGTCACCTCTTCAAGGGTTTGTCCACTTCTAGGGTCTGCCTCTTAAAGGGCCAGTCATCAAAACATGTCACATGTTCAAGTGGCTTTCCACTTCATAAGCCACATTGACATTTCCAAAGGTCTGTCCATTCCCAGGGTTGTCTCTTAGAAGGCCACCCACACACAATAATGCATCTTTAAGGACTGTCCACTTCCATGGTCATCCTCTTCATAGGCCAGTCACCTTAAAGTATTGCCAATTTTAAACTTCTGTAAGCTTCCCAGGTCCACCTCTTAAAGGGCCAGTACACTTAAAATGCTGTTGTTTCAAGGGTTTGTACACAACCCTGGTCAACCTCTTAAAGGACATAATTCCCTAAATTTGTCACCTCTTCAAGGGTTTGTCCACTTCTAGGGTCTGCCTCTTAAAGGGCCAGTCATCAACACATGTCACATGTTCAAGTGGCTTTCCACTTCATAAGCCACATTGACATTTCCAAAGGTCTGTCCATTCCCAGGGTTGTCTCTTAGAAGGCCACCCACACACAATAATGCATCTTTAAGGACTGTCCACTTCCATGGTCATCCTCTTCATAGGCCAGTCACCTTAAAGTATTGCCAATTTTAAAGGTCTGCAAAGCTTCCCAGGTCCACCTCTTAAAGGGCCAGTACACTTAAAATGCTGTTGTTTCGAGGGTTTGTACACAACCCTGGTCAACCTCTTAAAGGACATAATTCCCTAAATTTGTCACCTCTTCAAGGGTTTGTCCACTTCTAGGGTCTGCCTCTTAAAGGGCCAGTCATCAAAACATGTCACATGTTCAAGTGGCTTTCCACTTCATAAGCCACATTGACATTTCCAAAGGTCTGTCCATTCCCAGGGTTGTCTCTTAGAAGGCCACCCACACACAATAATGCATCTTTAAGGACTGTCCACTTCCATGGTCATCCTCTTCATAGGCCAGTCACCTTAAAGTATTGCCAATTTTAAAGGTCTGTAAGCTTCCCAGGTCCACCTCTTAAAGGGCCAGTACACTTAAAATGCTGTTGTTTCGAGGGTTTGTACACAACCCTGGTCAACCTCTTAAAGGACATAATTCCCTAAATATGTCACCTCTTCAAGGGTTTGTCCACTTCTAGGGTCTGCCTCTTAAAGGGCCAGTCCGCAAAACATGTCACATGTTCAAGTGGCTTTCCACTTCATAAGCCACATTGACATTTCCAAAGGTCTGTCCATTCCCAGGGTTGTCTCTTAGAAGGCCACCCACACACAATAATGCATCTTTAAGGACTGTCCACTTCCATGGTCATCCTCTTCATAGGCCAGTCACCTTAAAGTATTGCCAATTTTAAAGGTCTGTAAGCTTCCCAGGTCCACCTCTTAAAGGGCCAGTACACTTAAAATGCTGTTGTTTCAAGGGTTTGTACACAACCCTGGTCAACCTCTTAAAGGACATAATTCCCTAAATTTGTCACCTCTTCAAGGGTTTGTCCACTTCTAGGGTCTGCCTCTTAAAGGGCCAGTCATCAAAACATGTCACATGTTCAAGTGGCTTTCCACTTCATAAGCCACATTGACATTTCCAAAGGTCTGTCCATTCCCAGGGTTGTCTCTTAGAAGGCCACCCACACACAATAATGCATCTTTAAGGACTGTCCACTTCCATGGTCATCCTCTTCATAGGCCAGTCACCTTAAAGTATTGCCAATTTTAAAGGTCCGTAAGCTTCCCAGGTCCACCTCTTAAAGGGCCAGTACACTTAAAATGCTGTTGTTTTGAGGGTTTGTACACAACCCTGGTCAACCTCTTAAAGGACATAATTCCCTAAATTTGTCACCTCTTCAAGGGTTTGTCCACTTCTAGGGTCTGCCTCTTAAAGGGCCAGTCCGCAAAACATGTCACATGTTCAAGTGGCTTTCCACTTCATAAGCCACATTGACATTTCCAAAGGTCTGTCCATTCCCAGGGTTGTCTCTAAGAAGGCCACCCACACACAATAATGCATCTTTAAGGACTGTCCACTTCCATGGTCATCCTCTTCATAGGCCAGTCACCTTAAAGTATTGCCAATTTTAAAGGTCTGTAAGCTTCCCAGGTCCACCTCTTAAAGGGCCAGTACACTTAAAATGCTGTTGTTTCAAGGGTTTGTACACAACCCTGGCCAACCTCTTAAAGGACATAATTCCCTAAATTTGTCACCTCTTCAAGGGTTTGTCCATATCTAGGGTCTGCCTCTTAAAGGGCCAGTCATCAAAACATGTCACATGTTCAAGTGGATTTCCACTTCATAAGCCACATTGACATTTCCAAAGGTCTGTCCATTCCCAGGGTTGTCTCTTAGAAGGCCACCCACACACAATAATGCATCTTTAAGGACTGTCCACTTCCATGGTCATCCTCTTCATAGGCCAGTCACCTTAAAGTATTGCCAATTTTAAAGGTCTGTAAGCTTCCCAGGTCCACCTCTTAAAGGGCCAGTACACTTAAAATACTGTTGTTTCAAGGGTTTGTACACAACCCTGGTCAACCTCTTAAAGGACATAATTCCCTAAATTTGTCACCTCTTCAAGGGTTTGTCCATATCTAGGGTCTGCCTCTTAAATGGCCAGTCATCAAAACATGTCACATGTTCAAGTGGATTTCCACTTCATAAGCCACATTGACATTTCCAAAGGTCTGTCCATTCCCAGGGTTGTCTCTTAGAAGGCCACCCACACACAATAATGCATCTTTAAGGACTGTCCACTTCCATGGTCATCCTCTTCATAGGCCAGTCACCTTAAAGTATTGCCAATTTTAAAGGTCTGTAAGCTTCCCAGGTCCACCTCTTAAAGGGCCAGTACACTTAAAATGCTGTTGTTTTGAGGGTTTGTACACAACCCTGGTCAACCTCTTAAAGGACATAATTCCCTAAATTTGTCACCTCTTCAAGGGTTTGTCCACTTCTAGGGTCTGCCTCTTAAAGGGCCAGTCCGCAAAACATGTCACATGTTCAAGTGGCTTTCCACTTCATAAGCCACATTGACATTTCCAAAGGTCTGTCCATTCCCAGGGTTGTCTCTTAGAAGGCCACCCACACACAATAATGCATCTTTAAGGACTGTCCACTTCCATGGTCATCCTCTTCATAGGCCAGTCACCTTAAAGTATTGCCAATTTTAAAGGTCCGCAAGCTTCCCAGGTCCACCTCTTAAAGGGCCAGTACACTTAAAATGCTGTTGTTTTGAGGGTTTGTACACAACCCTGGTCAACCTCTTAAAGGACATAATTCCCTAAATTTGTCACCTCTTCAAGGGTTTGTCCACTTCTAGGGTCTGCCTCTTAAAGGGCCAGTCATCAAAACATGTCACATGTTCAAGTGGCTTTCCACTTCATAAGCCACATTGACATTTCCAAAGGTCTGTCCATTCCCAGGGTTGTCTCTTAGATGGCCACTAACACAATAATGCATCTTTAAGGACTGTCCACTTCCATGGTCATCCTCTTCATAGGCCAGTCACCTTAAAGTATTGCCAATTTTAAAGGTCTGTAAGCTTTCCAGGTCCACCTCTTAAAGGGCCAGTACACTTAAAATGCTGTTGTTTTGAGGGTTTGTACACAACCCTGGTCAACCTCTTAAAGGACATAATTCCCTAAATTTGTCACCTCTTCAAGGGTGTGTCCACTTCTAGGGTCTGCCTCTTAAAGGGCCAGTCCGCAAAACATGTCACATGTTCAAGTGGCTTTCCACTTCATAAGCCACATTGACATTTCCAAAGGTCTGTCCATTCCCAGGGTTGTCTCTTAGAAGGCCACCCACACACAATAATGCATCTTTAAGGACTGTCCACTTCCATGGTCATCCTCTTCATAGGCCAGTCACCTTAAAGTATTGCCAATTTTAAAGGTCCGTAAGCTTCCCAGGTCCACCTCTTAAAGGGCCAGTACACTTAAAATGCTGTTTTTTCGAGGGTTTGTACACAACCCTGGTCAACCTCTTAAAGGACATAATTCCCTAAATTTGTCACCTCTTCAAGGGTTTGTCCACTTCTAGGGTCTGCCTCTTAAAGGGCCAGTCCGCAAAACATGTCACATGTTCAAGTGGCTTTCCACTTCATAAGCCACATTGACATTTCCAAAGGTCTGTCCATTCCCAGGGTTGTCTCTTAGAAGGCCACCCACACACAATAATGCATCTTTAAGGACTGTCCACTTCCATGGTCATCCTCTTCATAGGCCAGTCACCTTAAAGTATTGCCAATTTTAAAGGTCCGTAAGCTTCCCAGGTCCACCTCTTAAAGGGCCAGTACACTTAAAATGCTGTTGTTTCAAGGGTTTGTACACAACCCTGGTCAACCTCTTAAAGGACATAATTCCCTAAATTTGTCACCTCTTCAAGGGTTTGTCCACTTCTAGGGTCTGCCTCTTAAAGGGCCAGTCATCAACACATGTCACATGTTCAAGTGGCTTTCCACTTCATAAGCCACATTGACATTTCCAAAGGTCTGTCCATTCCCAGGGTTGTCTCTTAGAAGGCCACCCACACACAATAATGCATCTTTAAGGACTGTCCACTTCCATGGTCATCCTCTTCATAGGCCAGTCACCTTAAAGTATTGCCAATTTTAAAGGTCTGTAAGCTTCCCAGGTCCACCTCTTAAAGGGCCAGTACACTTAAAATGCTGTTGTTTCAAGGGTTTGTACTCAACCCTGGTCAACCTCTTAAAGGACATAATTCCCTAAATTTGTCACCTCTTCAAGGGTTTGTCCACTTCTAGGGTCTGCCTCTTAAAGGGCCAGTCATCAAAACATGTCACATGTTCAAGTGGCTTTCCACTTCATAAGCCACATTGACATTTCCAAAGGTCTGTCCATTCCCAGGGTTGTCTCTTAGAAGGCCACCCACACACAATAATGCATCTTTAAGGACTGTCCACTTCCATGGTCATCCTCTTCATAGGCCAGTCACCTTAAAGTATTGCCAATTTTAAAGGTCTGTAAGCTTCCCAGGTCCACCTCTTAAAGGGCCAGTACACTTAAAATGCTGTTGTTTCGAGGGTTTGTACACAACCCTGGTCAACCTCTTAAAGGACATAATTCCCTAAATTTGTCACCTCTTCAAGGGTTTGTCCACTTCTAGGGTCTGCCTCTTAAAGGGCCAGTCATCAAAACATGTCACATGTTCAAGTGGCTTTCCACTTCATAAGCCACATTGACATTTCCAAAGGTCTGTCCATTCCCAGGGTTGTCTCTTAGAAGGCCACCCACACACAATAATGCATCTTTAAGGACTGTCCACTTCCATGGTCATCCTCTTCATAGGCCAGTCACCTTAAAGTATTGCCAATTTTAAAGGTCTGTAAGCTTCCCAGGTCCACCTCTTAAAGGGCCAGTACACTTAAAATGCTGTTGTTTCGAGGGTTTGTACACAACCCTGGTCAACCTCTTAAAGGACATAATTCCCTAAATATGTCACCTCTTCAAGGGTTTGTCCACTTCTAGGGTCTGCCTCTTAAAGGGCCAGTCCGCAAAACATGTCACATGTTCAAGTGGCTTTCCACTTCATAAGCCACATTGACATTTCCAAAGGTCTGTCCATTCCCAGGGTTGTCTCTTAGAAGGCCACCCACACACAATAATGCATCTTTAAGGACTGTCCACTTCCATGGTCATCCTCTTCATAGGCCAGTCACCTTAAAGTATTGCCAATTTTAAAGGTCTGTAAGCTTCCCAGGTCCACCTCTTAAAGGGCCAGTACACTTAAAATGCTGTTGTTTCAAGGGTTTGTACACAACCCTGGTCAACCTCTTAAAGGACATAATTCCCTAAATTTGTCACCTCTTCAAGGGTTTGTCCACTTCTAGGGTCTGCCTCTTAAAGGGCCAGTCATCAAAACATGTCACATGTTCAAGTGGCTTTCCACTTCATAAGCCACATTGACATTTCCAAAGGTCTGTCCATTCCCAGGGTTGTCTCTTAGAAGGCCACCCACACACAATAATGCATCTTTAAGGACTGTCCACTTCCATGGTCATCCTCTTCATAGGCCAGTCACCTTAAAGTATTGCCAATTTTAAAGGTCTGTAAGCTTCCCAGGTCCACCTCTTAAAGGGCCAGTACACTTAAAATACTGTTGTTTCAAGGGTTTGTACACAACCCTGGTCAACCTCTTAAAGGACATAATTCCCTAAATTTGTCACCTCTTCAAGGGTTTGTCCACTTCTAGGGTCTGCCTCTTAAAGGGCCAGTCCGCAAAACATGTCACATGTTCAAGTGGCTTTCCACTTCATAAGCCACATTGACATTTCCAAAGGTCTGTCCATTCCCAGGGTTGTCTCTTAGAAGGCCACCCACACACAATAATGCATCTTTAAGGACTGTCCACTTCCATGGTCATCCTCTTCATAGGCCAGTCACCTTAAAGTATTGCCAATTTTAAAGGTCCGTAAGCTTCCCAGGTCCACCTCTTAAAGGGCCAGTACACTTAAAATGCTGTTGTTTCGAGGGTTTGTACACAACCCTGGTCAACCTCTTAAAGGACATAATTCCCTAAATTTGTCACCTCTTCAAGGGTTTGTCCACTTCTAGGGTCTGCCTCTTAAAGGGCCAGTCCGCAAAACATGTCACATGTTCAAGTGGCTTTCCACTTCATAAGCCACATTGACATTTCCAAAGGTCTGTCCATTCCCAGGGTTGTCTCTTAGAAGGCCACCCACACACAATAATGCATCTTTAAGGACTGTCCACTTCCATGGTCATCCTCTTCATAGGCCAGTCACCTTAAAGTATTGCCAATTTTAAAGGTCTGTAAGCTTCCCAGGTCCACCTCTTAAAGGGCCAGTACACTTAAAATGCTGTTGTTTCGAGGGTTTGTACACAACCCTGGTCAACCTCTTAAAGGACATAATTCCCTAAATTTGTCACCTCTTCAAGGGTTTGTCCAATTCTAGGGTCTGCCTCTTAAAGGGCCAGTCTGCAAAACATGTCACATGTTCAAGTGGCTTTCCACTTCATAAGCCACATTGACATTTCCAAAGGTCTGTCCATTCCCAGGGTTGTCTCTTAGAAGGCCACCCACACACAATAATGCATCTTTAAGGACTGTCCACTTCCATGGTCATCCTCTTCATAGGCCAGTCACCTTAAAGTATTGCCAATTTTAAAGGTCCGTAAGCTTCCCAGGTCCACCTCTTAAAGGGCCAGTACACTTAAAATGCTGTTGTTTTGAGGGTTTGTACACAACCCTGGTCAACCTCTTAAAGGACATAATTCCCTAAATTTGTCACCTCTTCAAGGGTGTGTCCACTTCTAGGGTCTGCCTCTTAAAGGGCCTGTCCGCAAAACATGTCACATGTTCAAGTGGCTTTCCACTTCATAAGCCACATTGACATTTCCAAAGGTCTGTCCATTCCCAGGGTTGTCTCTTAGAAGGTCACCCACACACAATAATGCATCTTTAAGGACTGTCCACTTCCATGGTCATCCTCTTCATAGGCCAGTCACCTTAAAGTATTGCCAATTTTAAAGGTCTGTAAGCTTCCCAGGTCCACCTCTTAAAGGGCCAGTACACTTAAAATACTGTTGTTTCAAGGGTTTGTACACAACCCTGGTCAACCTCTTAAAGGACATAATTCCCTAAATTTGTCACCTCTTCAAGGGTTTGTCCATATCTAGGGTCTGCCTCTTAAAGGGCCAGTCATCAAAACATGTCACATGTTCAAGTGGATTTCCACTTCATAAGCCACATTGACATTTCCCAAGGTCTGTCCATTCCCAGGGTTGTCTCTTAGAAGGCCACCCACACACAATAATGCATCTTTAAGGACTGTCCACTTCCATGGTCATCCTCTTCATAGGCCAGTCACCTTAAAGTATTGCCAATTTTAAAGGTCCGTAAGCTTCCCAGGTCCACCTCTTAAAGGGCCAGTACACTTAAAATGCTGTTGTTTCGAGGGTTTGTACACAACCCTGGTCAACCTCTTAAAGGACATAATTCCCTAAATTTGTCACCTCTTCAAGGGTTTGTCCACTTCTAGGGTCTGCCTCTTAAAGGGCCAGTCCGCAAAACATGTCACATGTTCAAGTGGCTTTCCACTTCATAAGCCACATTGACATTTCCAAAGGTCTGTCCATTCCCAGGGTTGTCTCTTAGAAGGCCACCCACACACAATAATGCATCTTTAAGGACTGTCCACTTCCATGGTCATCCTCTTCATAGGCCAGTCACCTTAAAGTATTGCCAATTTTAAAGGTCCGTAAGCTTCCCAGGTCCACCTCTTAAAGGGCCAGTACACTTAAAATGCTGTTGTTTCGAGGGTTTGTACACAACCCTGGTCAACCTCTTAAAGGACATAATTCCCTAAATTTGTCACCTCTTCAAGGGTTTGTCCACTTCTAGGGTCTGCCTCTTAAAGGGCCAGTCCGCAAAACATGTCACATGTTCAAGTGGCTTTCCACTTCATAAGCCACATTGACATTTCCAAAGGTCTGTCCATTCCCAGGGTTGTCTCTTAGAAGGCCACCCACACACAATAATGCATCTTTAAGGACTGTCCACTTCCATGGTCATCCTCTTCATAGGCCAGTCACCTTAAAGTATTGCCAATTTTAAAGGTCTGTAAGCTTCCCAGGTCCACCTCTTAAAGGGCCAGTACACTTAAAATGCTGTTGTTTCAAGGGTTTGTACTCAACCCTGGTCAACCTCTTAAAGGACATAATTCCCTAAATTTGTCACCTCTTCAAGGGTTTGTCCACTTCTAGGGTCTGCCTCTTAAAGGGCCAGTCATCAAAACATGTCACATGTTCAAGTGGCTTTCCACTTCATAAGCCACATTGACATTTCCAAAGGTCTGTCCATTCCCAGGGTTGTCTCTTAGAAGGCCACCCACACACAATAATGCATCTTTAAGGACTGTCCACTTCCATGGTCATCCTCTTCATAGGCCAGTCACCTTAAAGTATTGCCAATTTTAAAGGTCTGTAAGCTTCCCAGGTCCACCTCTTAAAGGGCCAGTACACTTAAAATGCTGTTGTTTCGAGGGTTTGTACACAACCCTGGTCAACCTCTTAAAGGACATAATTCCCTAAATTTGTCACCTCTTCAAGGGTTTGTCCACTTCTAGGGTCTGCCTCTTAAAGGGCCAGTCATCAAAACATGTCACATGTTCAAGTGGCTTTCCACTTCATAAGCCACATTGACATTTCCAAAGGTCTGTCCATTCCCAGGGTTGTCTCTTAGAAGGCCACCCACACACAATAATGCATCTTTAAGGACTGTCCACTTCCATGGTCATCCTCTTCATAGGCCAGTCACCTTAAAGTATTGCCAATTTTAAAGGTCTGTAAGCTTCCCAGGTCCACCTCTTAAAGGGCCAGTACACTTAAAATGCTGTTGTTTCGAGGGTTTGTACACAACCCTGGTCAACCTCTTAAAGGACATAATTCCCTAAATATGTCACCTCTTCAAGGGTTTGTCCACTTCTAGGGTCTGCCTCTTAAAGGGCCAGTCCGCAAAACATGTCACATGTTCAAGTGGCTTTCCACTTCATAAGCCACATTGACATTTCCAAAGGTCTGTCCATTCCCAGGGTTGTCTCTTAGAAGGCCACCCACACACAATAATGCATCTTTAAGGACTGTCCACTTCCATGGTCATCCTCTTCATAGGCCAGTCACCTTAAAGTATTGCCAATTTTAAAGGTCTGTAAGCTTCCCAGGTCCACCTCTTAAAGGGCCAGTACACTTAAAATGCTGTTGTTTCAAGGGTTTGTACACAACCCTGGTCAACCTCTTAAAGGACATAATTCCCTAAATTTGTCACCTCTTCAAGGGTTTGTCCACTTCTAGGGTCTGCCTCTTAAAGGGCCAGTCATCAAAACATGTCACATGTTCAAGTGGCTTTCCACTTCATAAGCCACATTGACATTTCCAAAGGTCTGTCCATTCCCAGGGTTGTCTCTTAGAAGGCCACCCACACACAATAATGCATCTTTAAGGACTGTCCACTTCCATGGTCATCCTCTTCATAGGCCAGTCACCTTAAAGTATTGCCAATTTTAAAGGTCTGTAAGCTTCCCAGGTCCACCTCTTAAAGGGCCAGTACACTTAAAATACTGTTGTTTCAAGGGTTTGTACACAACCCTGGTCAACCTCTTAAAGGACATAATTCCCTAAATTTGTCACCTCTTCAAGGGTTTGTCCACTTCTAGGGTCTGCCTCTTAAAGGGCCAGTCCGCAAAACATGTCACATGTTCAAGTGGCTTTCCACTTCATAAGCCACATTGACATTTCCAAAGGTCTGTCCATTCCCAGGGTTGTCTCTTAGAAGGCCACCCACACACAATAATGCATCTTTAAGGACTGTCCACTTCCATGGTCATCCTCTTCATAGGCCAGTCACCTTAAAGTATTGCCAATTTTAAAGGTCCGTAAGCTTCCCAGGTCCACCTCTTAAAGGGCCAGTACACTTAAAATGCTGTTGTTTCGAGGGTTTGTACACAACCCTGGTCAACCTCTTAAAGGACATAATTCCCTAAATTTGTCACCTCTTCAAGGGTTTGTCCACTTCTAGGGTCTGCCTCTTAAAGGGCCAGTCCGCAAAACATGTCACATGTTCAAGTGGCTTTCCACTTCATAAGCCACATTGACATTTCCAAAGGTCTGTCCATTCCCAGGGTTGTCTCTTAGAAGGCCACCCACACACAATAATGCATCTTTAAGGACTGTCCACTTCCATGGTCATCCTCTTCATAGGCCAGTCACCTTAAAGTATTGCCAATTTTAAAGGTCTGTAAGCTTCCCAGGTCCACCTCTTAAAGGGCCAGTACACTTAAAATGCTGTTGTTTCAAGGGTTTGTACTCAACCCTGGTCAACCTCTTAAAGGACATAATTCCCTAAATTTGTCACCTCTTCAAGGGTTTGTCCACTTCTAGGGTCTGCCTCTTAAAGGGCCAGTCATCAAAACATGTCACATGTTCAAGTGGCTTTCCACTTCATAAGCCACATTGACATTTCCAAAGGTCTGTCCATTCCCAGGGTTGTCTCTTAGAAGGCCACCCACACACAATAATGCATCTTTAAGGACTGTCCACTTCCATGGTCATCCTCTTCATAGGCCAGTCACCTTAAAGTATTGCCAATTTTAAAGGTCTGTAAGCTTCCCAGGTCCACCTCTTAAAGGGCCAGTACACTTAAAATGCTGTTGTTTCGAGGGTTTGTACACAACCCTGGTCAACCTCTTAAAGGACATAATTCCCTAAATTTGTCACCTCTTCAAGGGTTTGTCCACTTCTAGGGTCTGCCTCTTAAAGGGCCAGTCATCAAAACATGTCACATGTTCAAGTGGCTTTCCACTTCATAAGCCACATTGACATTTCCAAAGGTCTGTCCATTCCCAGGGTTGTCTCTTAGAAGGCCACCCACACACAATAATGCATCTTTAAGGACTGTCCACTTCCATGGTCATCCTCTTCATAGGCCAGTCACCTTAAAGTATTGCCAATTTTAAAGGTCTGTAAGCTTCCCAGGTCCACCTCTTAAAGGGCCAGTACACTTAAAATGCTGTTGTTTCGAGGGTTTGTACACAACCCTGGTCAACCTCTTAAAGGACATAATTCCCTAAATATGTCACCTCTTCAAGGGTTTGTCCACTTCTAGGGTCTGCCTCTTAAAGGGCCAGTCCGCAAAACATGTCACATGTTCAAGTGGCTTTCCACTTCATAAGCCACATTGACATTTCCAAAGGTCTGTCCATTCCCAGGGTTGTCTCTTAGAAGGCCACCCACACACAATAATGCATCTTTAAGGACTGTCCACTTCCATGGTCATCCTCTTCATAGGCCAGTCACCTTAAAGTATTGCCAATTTTAAAGGTCTGTAAGCTTCCCAGGTCCACCTCTTAAAGGGCCAGTACACTTAAAATGCTGTTGTTTCAAGGGTTTGTACACAACCCTGGTCAACCTCTTAAAGGACATAATTCCCTAAATTTGTCACCTCTTCAAGGGTTTGTCCACTTCTAGGGTCTGCCTCTTAAAGGGCCAGTCATCAAAACATGTCACATGTTCAAGTGGCTTTCCACTTCATAAGCCACATTGACATTTCCAAAGGTCTGTCCATTCCCAGGGTTGTCTCTTAGAAGGCCACCCACACACAATAATGCATCTTTAAGGACTGTCCACTTCCATGGTCATCCTCTTCATAGGCCAGTCACCTTAAAGTATTGCCAATTTTAAAGGTCTGTAAGCTTCCCAGGTCCACCTCTTAAAGGGCCAGTACACTTAAAATACTGTTGTTTCAAGGGTTTGTACACAACCCTGGTCAACCTCTTAAAGGACATAATTCCCTAAATTTGTCACCTCTTCAAGGGTTTGTCCACTTCTAGGGTCTGCCTCTTAAAGGGCCAGTCCGCAAAACATGTCACATGTTCAAGTGGCTTTCCACTTCATAAGCCACATTGACATTTCCAAAGGTCTGTCCATTCCCAGGGTTGTCTCTTAGAAGGCCACCCACACACAATAATGCATCTTTAAGGACTGTCCACTTCCATGGTCATCCTCTTCATAGGCCAGTCACCTTAAAGTATTGCCAATTTTAAAGGTCCGTAAGCTTCCCAGGTCCACCTCTTAAAGGGCCAGTACACTTAAAATGCTGTTGTTTCGAGGGTTTGTACACAACCCTGGTCAACCTCTTAAAGGACATAATTCCCTAAATTTGTCACCTCTTCAAGGGTTTGTCCACTTCTAGGGTCTGCCTCTTAAAGGGCCAGTCCGCAAAACATGTCACATGTTCAAGTGGCTTTCCACTTCATAAGCCACATTGACATTTCCAAAGGTCTGTCCATTCCCAGGGTTGTCTCTTAGAAGGCCACCCACACACAATAATGCATCTTTAAGGACTGTCCACTTCCATGGTCATCCTCTTCATAGGCCAGTCACCTTAAAGTATTGCCAATTTTAAAGGTCTGTAAGCTTCCCAGGTCCACCTCTTAAAGGGCCAGTACACTTAAAATGCTGTTGTTTCAAGGGTTTGTACTCAACCCTGGTCAACCTCTTAAAGGACATAATTCCCTAAATTTGTCACCTCTTCAAGGGTTTGTCCACTTCTAGGGTCTGCCTCTTAAAGGGCCAGTCATCAAAACATGTCACATGTTCAAGTGGCTTTCCACTTCATAAGCCACATTGACATTTCCAAAGGTCTGTCCATTCCCAGGGTTGTCTCTTAGAAGGCCACCCACACACAATAATGCATCTTTAAGGACTGTCCACTTCCATGGTCATCCTCTTCATAGGCCAGTCACCTTAAAGTATTGCCAATTTTAAAGGTCTGTAAGCTTCCCAGGTCCACCTCTTAAAGGGCCAGTACACTTAAAATGCTGTTGTTTCGAGGGTTTGTACACAACCCTGGTCAACCTCTTAAAGGACATAATTCCCTAAATTTGTCACCTCTTCAAGGGTTTGTCCACTTCTAGGGTCTGCCTCTTAAAGGGCCAGTCATCAAAACATGTCACATGTTCAAGTGGCTTTCCACTTCATAAGCCACATTGACATTTCCAAAGGTCTGTCCATTCCCAGGGTTGTCTCTTAGAAGGCCACCCACACACAATAATGCATCTTTAAGGACTGTCCACTTCCATGGTCATCCTCTTCATAGGCCAGTCACCTTAAAGTATTGCCAATTTTAAAGGTCTGTAAGCTTCCCAGGTCCACCTCTTAAAGGGCCAGTACACTTAAAATGCTGTTGTTTCGAGGGTTTGTACACAACCCTGGTCAACCTCTTAAAGGACATAATTCCCTAAATATGTCACCTCTTCAAGGGTTTGTCCACTTCTAGGGTCTGCCTCTTAAAGGGCCAGTCCGCAAAACATGTCACATGTTCAAGTGGCTTTCCACTTCATAAGCCACATTGACATTTCCAAAGGTCTGTCCATTCCCAGGGTTGTCTCTTAGAAGGCCACCCACACACAATAATGCATCTTTAAGGACTGTCCACTTCCATGGTCATCCTCTTCATAGGCCAGTCACCTTAAAGTATTGCCAATTTTAAAGGTCTGTAAGCTTCCCAGGTCCACCTCTTAAAGGGCCAGTACACTTAAAATGCTGTTGTTTCAAGGGTTTGTACACAACCCTGGTCAACCTCTTAAAGGACATAATTCCCTAAATTTGTCACCTCTTCAAGGGTTTGTCCACTTCTAGGGTCTGCCTCTTAAAGGGCCAGTCATCAAAACATGTCACATGTTCAAGTGGCTTTCCACTTCATAAGCCACATTGACATTTCCAAAGGTCTGTCCATTCCCAGGGTTGTCTCTTAGAAGGCCACCCACACACAATAATGCATCTTTAAGGACTGTCCACTTCCATGGTCATCCTCTTCATAGGCCAGTCACCTTAAAGTATTGCCAATTTTAAAGGTCTGTAAGCTTCCCAGGTCCACCTCTTAAAGGGCCAGTACACTTAAAATGCTGTTGTTTCGAGGGTTTGTACACAACCCTGGTCAACCTCTTAAAGGACATAATTCCCTAAATATGTCACCTCTTCAAGGGTTTGTCCACTTCTAGGGTCTGCCTCTTAAAGGGCCAGTCCGCAAAACATGTCACATGTTCAAGTGGCTTTCCACTTCATAAGCCACATTGACATTTCCAAAGGTCTGTCCATTCCCAGGGTTGTCTCTTAGAAGGCCACCCACACACAATAATGCATCTTTAAGGACTGTCCACTTCCATGGTCATCCTCTTCATAGGCCAGTCACCTTAAAGTATTGCCAATTTTAAAGGTCTGTAAGCTTCCCAGGTCCACCTCTTAAAGGGCCAGTACACTTAAAATGCTGTTGTTTCAAGGGTTTGTACACAACCCTGGTCAACCTCTTAAAGGACATAATTCCCTAAATTTGTCACCTCTTCAAGGGTTTGTCCACTTCTAGGGTCTGCCTCTTAAAGGGCCAGTCATCAAAACATGTCACATGTTCAAGTGGCTTTCCACTTCATAAGCCACATTGACATTTCCAAAGGTCTGTCCATTCCCAGGGTTGTCTCTTAGAAGGCCACCCACACACAATAATGCATCTTTAAGGACTGTCCACTTCCATGGTCATCCTCTTCATAGGCCAGTCACCTTAAAGTATTGCCAATTTTAAAGGTCTGTAAGCTTCCCAGGTCCACCTCTTAAAGGGCCAGTACACTTAAAATACTGTTGTTTCAAGGGTTTGTACACAACCCTGGTCAACCTCTTAAAGGACATAATTCCCTAAATTTGTCACCTCTTCAAGGGTTTGTCCACTTCTAGGGTCTGCCTCTTAAAGGGCCAGTCCGCAAAACATGTCACATGTTCAAGTGGCTTTCCACTTCATAAGCCACATTGACATTTCCAAAGGTCTGTCCATTCCCAGGGTTGTCTCTTAGAAGGCCACCCACACACAATAATGCATCTTTAAGGACTGTCCACTTCCATGGTCATCCTCTTCATAGGCCAGTCACCTTAAAGTATTGCCAATTTTAAAGGTCCGTAAGCTTCCCAGGTCCACCTCTTAAAGGGCCAGTACACTTAAAATGCTGTTGTTTCGAGGGTTTGTACACAACCCTGGTCAACCTCTTAAAGGACATAATTCCCTAAATTTGTCACCTCTTCAAGGGTTTGTCCACTTCTAGGGTCTGCCTCTTAAAGGGCCAGTCCGCAAAACATGTCACATGTTCAAGTGGCTTTCCACTTCATAAGCCACATTGACATTTCCAAAGGTCTGTCCATTCCCAGGGTTGTCTCTTAGAAGGCCACCCACACACAATAATGCATCTTTAAGGACTGTCCACTTCCATGGTCATCCTCTTCATAGGCCAGTCACCTTAAAGTATTGCCAATTTTAAAGGTCTGTAAGCTTCCCAGGTCCACCTCTTAAAGGGCCAGTACACTTAAAATGCTGTTGTTTCAAGGGTTTGTACTCAACCCTGGTCAACCTCTTAAAGGACATAATTCCCTAAATTTGTCACCTCTTCAAGGGTTTGTCCACTTCTAGGGTCTGCCTCTTAAAGGGCCAGTCATCAAAACATGTCACATGTTCAAGTGGCTTTCCACTTCATAAGCCACATTGACATTTCCAAAGGTCTGTCCATTCCCAGGGTTGTCTCTTAGAAGGCCACCCACACACAATAATGCATCTTTAAGGACTGTCCACTTCCATGGTCATCCTCTTCATAGGCCAGTCACCTTAAAGTATTGCCAATTTTAAAGGTCTGTAAGCTTCCCAGGTCCACCTCTTAAAGGGCCAGTACACTTAAAATGCTGTTGTTTCGAGGGTTTGTACACAACCCTGGTCAACCTCTTAAAGGACATAATTCCCTAAATATGTCACCTCTTCAAGGGTTTGTCCACTTCTAGGGTCTGCCTCTTAAAGGGCCAGTCCGCAAAACATGTCACATGTTCAAGTGGCTTTCCACTTCATAAGCCACATTGACATTTCCAAAGGTCTGTCCATTCCCAGGGTTGTCTCTTAGAAGGCCACCCACACACAATAATGCATCTTTAAGGACTGTCCACTTCCATGGTCATCCTCTTCATAGGCCAGTCACCTTAAAGTATTGCCAATTTTAAAGGTCTGTAAGCTTCCCAGGTCCACCTCTTAAAGGGCCAGTACACTTAAAATGCTGTTGTTTCAAGGGTTTGTACACAACCCTGGTCAACCTCTTAAAGGACATAATTCCCTAAATTTGTCACCTCTTCAAGGGTTTGTCCACTTCTAGGGTCTGCCTCTTAAAGGGCCAGTCATCAAAACATGTCACATGTTCAAGTGGCTTTCCACTTCATAAGCCACATTGACATTTCCAAAGGTCTGTCCATTCCCAGGGTTGTCTCTTAGAAGGCCACCCACACACAATAATGCATCTTTAAGGACTGTCCACTTCCATGGTCATCCTCTTCATAGGCCAGTCACCTTAAAGTATTGCCAATTTTAAAGGTCTGTAAGCTTCCCAGGTCCACCTCTTAAAGGGCCAGTACACTTAAAATACTGTTGTTTCAAGGGTTTGTACACAACCCTGGTCAACCTCTTAAAGGACATAATTCCCTAAATTTGTCACCTCTTCAAGGGTTTGTCCACTTCTAGGGTCTGCCTCTTAAAGGGCCAGTCCGCAAAACATGTCACATGTTCAAGTGGCTTTCCACTTCATAAGCCACATTGACATTTCCAAAGGTCTGTCCATTCCCAGGGTTGTCTCTTAGAAGGCCACCCACACACAATAATGCATCTTTAAGGACTGTCCACTTCCATGGTCATCCTCTTCATAGGCCAGTCACCTTAAAGTATTGCCAATTTTAAAGGTCCGTAAGCTTCCCAGGTCCACCTCTTAAAGGGCCAGTACACTTAAAATGCTGTTGTTTCGAGGGTTTGTACACAACCCTGGTCAACCTCTTAAAGGACATAATTCCCTAAATTTGTCACCTCTTCAAGGGTTTGTCCACTTCTAGGGTCTGCCTCTTAAAGGGCCAGTCCGCAAAACATGTCACATGTTCAAGTGGCTTTCCACTTCATAAGCCACATTGACATTTCCAAAGGTCTGTCCATTCCCAGGGTTGTCTCTTAGAAGGCCACCCACACACAATAATGCATCTTTAAGGACTGTCCACTTCCATGGTCATCCTCTTCATAGGCCAGTCACCTTAAAGTATTGCCAATTTTAAAGGTCTGTAAGCTTCCCAGGTCCACCTCTTAAAGGGCCAGTACACTTAAAATGCTGTTGTTTCAAGGGTTTGTACACAACCCTGGTCAACCTCTTAAAGGACATAATTCCCTAAATTTGTCACCTCTTCAAGGGTTTGTCCACTTCTAGGGTCTGCCTCTTAAAGGGCCAGTCATCAACACATGTCACATGTTCAAGTGGCTTTCCACTTCATAAGCCACATTGACATTTCCAAAGGTCTGTCCATTCCCAGGGTTGTCTCTTAGAAGGCCACCCACACACAATAATGCATCTTTAAGGACTGTCCACTTCCATGGTCATCCTCTTCATAGGCCAGTCACCTTAAAGTATTGCCAATTTTAAAGGTCTGTAAGCTTCCCAGGTCCACCTCTTAAAGGGCCAGTACACTTAAAATGCTGTTGTTTCAAGGGTTTGTACTCAACCCTGGTCAACCTCTTAAAGGACATAATTCCCTAAATTTGTCACCTCTTCAAGGGTTTGTCCACTTCTAGGGTCTGCCTCTTAAAGGGCCAGTCATCAAAACATGTCACATGTTCAAGTGGCTTTCCACTTCATAAGCCACATTGACATTTCCAAAGGTCTGTCCATTCCCAGGGTTGTCTCTTAGAAGGCCACCCACACACAATAATGCATCTTTAAGGACTGTCCACTTCCATGGTCATCCTCTTCATAGGCCAGTCACCTTAAAGTATTGCCAATTTTAAAGGTCTGTAAGCTTCCCAGGTCCACCTCTTAAAGGGCCAGTACACTTAAAATGCTGTTGTTTCGAGGGTTTGTACACAACCCTGGTCAACCTCTTAAAGGACATAATTCCCTAAATTTGTCACCTCTTCAAGGGTTTGTCCACTTCTAGGGTCTGCCTCTTAAAGGGCCAGTCATCAAAACATGTCACATGTTCAAGTGGCTTTCCACTTCATAAGCCACATTGACATTTCCAAAGGTCTGTCCATTCCCAGGGTTGTCTCTTAGAAGGCCACCCACACACAATAATGCATCTTTAAGGACTGTCCACTTCCATGGTCATCCTCTTCATAGGCCAGTCACCTTAAAGTATTGCCAATTTTAAAGGTCTGTAAGCTTCCCAGGTCCACCTCTTAAAGGGCCAGTACACTTAAAATGCTGTTGTTTCGAGGGTTTGTACACAACCCTGGTCAACCTCTTAAAGGACATAATTCCCTAAATATGTCACCTCTTCAAGGGTTTGTCCACTTCTAGGGTCTGCCTCTTAAAGGGCCAGTCCGCAAAACATGTCACATGTTCAAGTGGCTTTCCACTTCATAAGCCACATTGACATTTCCAAAGGTCTGTCCATTCCCAGGGTTGTCTCTTAGAAGGCCACCCACACACAATAATGCATCTTTAAGGACTGTCCACTTCCATGGTCATCCTCTTCATAGGCCAGTCACCTTAAAGTATTGCCAATTTTAAAGGTCTGTAAGCTTCCCAGGTCCACCTCTTAAAGGGCCAGTACACTTAAAATGCTGTTGTTTCAAGGGTTTGTACACAACCCTGGTCAACCTCTTAAAGGACATAATTCCCTAAATTTGTCACCTCTTCAAGGGTTTGTCCACTTCTAGGGTCTGCCTCTTAAAGGGCCAGTCATCAAAACATGTCACATGTTCAAGTGGCTTTCCACTTCATAAGCCACATTGACATTTCCAAAGGTCTGTCCATTCCCAGGGTTGTCTCTTAGAAGGCCACCCACACACAATAATGCATCTTTAAGGACTGTCCACTTCCATGGTCATCCTCTTCATAGGCCAGTCACCTTAAAGTATTGCCAATTTTAAAGGTCTGTAAGCTTCCCAGGTCCACCTCTTAAAGGGCCAGTACACTTAAAATACTGTTGTTTCAAGGGTTTGTACACAACCCTGGTCAACCTCTTAAAGGACATAATTCCCTAAATTTGTCACCTCTTCAAGGGTTTGTCCACTTCTAGGGTCTGCCTCTTAAAGGGCCAGTCCGCAAAACATGTCACATGTTCAAGTGGCTTTCCACTTCATAAGCCACATTGACATTTCCAAAGGTCTGTCCATTCCCAGGGTTGTCTCTTAGAAGGCCACCCACACACAATAATGCATCTTTAAGGACTGTCCACTTCCATGGTCATCCTCTTCATAGGCCAGTCACCTTAAAGTATTGCCAATTTTAAAGGTCCGTAAGCTTCCCAGGTCCACCTCTTAAAGGGCCAGTACACTTAAAATGCTGTTGTTTCGAGGGTTTGTACACAACCCTGGTCAACCTCTTAAAGGACATAATTCCCTAAATTTGTCACCTCTTCAAGGGTTTGTCCACTTCTAGGGTCTGCCTCTTAAAGGGCCAGTCCGCAAAACATGTCACATGTTCAAGTGGCTTTCCACTTCATAAGCCACATTGACATTTCCAAAGGTCTGTCCATTCCCAGGGTTGTCTCTTAGAAGGCCACCCACACACAATAATGCATCTTTAAGGACTGTCCACTTCCATGGTCATCCTCTTCATAGGCCAGTCACCTTAAAGTATTGCCAATTTTAAAGGTCTGTAAGCTTCCCAGGTCCACCTCTTAAAGGGCCAGTACACTTAAAATGCTGTTGTTTCGAGGGTTTGTACACAACCCTGGTCAACCTCTTAAAGGACATAATTCCCTAAATTTGTCACCTCTTCAAGGGTTTGTCCAATTCTAGGGTCTGCCTCTTAAAGGGCCAGTCTGCAAAACATGTCACATGTTCAAGTGGCTTTCCACTTCATAAGCCACATTGACATTTCCAAAGGTCTGTCCATTCCCAGGGTTGTCTCTTAGAAGGCCACCCACACACAATAATGCATCTTTAAGGACTGTCCACTTCCATGGTCATCCTCTTCATAGGCCAGTCACCTTAAAGTATTGCCAATTTTAAAGGTCCGTAAGCTTCCCAGGTCCACCTCTTAAAGGGCCAGTACACTTAAAATGCTGTTGTTTTGAGGGTTTGTACACAACCCTGGTCAACCTCTTAAAGGACATAATTCCCTAAATTTGTCACCTCTTCAAGGGTGTGTCCACTTCTAGGGTCTGCCTCTTAAAGGGCCTGTCCGCAAAACATGTCACATGTTCAAGTGGCTTTCCACTTCATAAGCCACATTGACATTTCCAAAGGTCTGTCCATTCCCAGGGTTGTCTCTTAGAAGGTCACCCACACACAATAATGCATCTTTAAGGACTGTCCACTTCCATGGTCATCCTCTTCATAGGCCAGTCACCTTAAAGTATTGCCAATTTTAAAGGTCTGTAAGCTTCCCAGGTCCACCTCTTAAAGGGCCAGTACACTTAAAATACTGTTGTTTCAAGGGTTTGTACACAACCCTGGTCAACCTCTTAAAGGACATAATTCCCTAAATTTGTCACCTCTTCAAGGGTTTGTCCACTTCTAGGGTCTGCCTCTTAAAGGGCCAGTCATCAAAACATGTCACATGTTCAAGTGGATTTCCACTTCATAAGCCACATTGACATTTCCCAAGGTCTGTCCATTCCCAGGGTTGTCTCTTAGAAGGCCACCCACACACAATAATGCATCTTTAAGGACTGTCCACTTCCATGGTCATCCTCTTCATAGGCCAGTCACCTTAAAGTATTGCCAATTTTAAAGGTCCGTAAGCTTCCCAGGTCCACCTCTTAAAGGGCCAGTACACTTAAAATGCTGTTGTTTCGAGGGTTTGTACACAACCCTGGTCAACCTCTTAAAGGACATAATTCCCTAAATTTGTCACCTCTTCAAGGGTTTGTCCACTTCTAGGGTCTGCCTCTTAAAGGGCCAGTCCGCAAAACATGTCACATGTTCAAGTGGCTTTCCACTTCATAAGCCACATTGACATTTCCAAAGGTCTGTCCATTCCCAGGGTTGTCTCTTAGAAGGCCACCCACACACAATAATGCATCTTTAAGGACTGTCCACTTCCATGGTCATCCTCTTCATAGGCCAGTCACCTTAAAGTATTGCCAATTTTAAAGGTCCGTTAGCTTCCCAGGTCCACCTCTTAAAGGGCCAGTACACTTAAAATGCTGTTGTTTCAAGGGTTTGTACACAACCCTGGTCAACCTCTTAAAGGACATAATTCCCTAAATTTGTCACCTCTTCAAGGGTTTGTCCACTTCTAGGGTCTGCCTCTTAAAGGGCCAGTCCGCAAAACATGTCACATGTTCAAGTGGCTTTCCACTTCATAAGCCACATTGACATTTCCAAAGGTCTGTCCATTCCCAGGGTTGTCTCTTAGAAGGCCACCCACACACAATAATGCATCTTTAAGGACTGTCCACTTCCATGGTCATCCTCTTCATAGGCCAGTCACCTTAAAGTATTGCCAATTTTAAAGGTCCGTAAGCTTCCCAGGTCCACCTCTTAAAGGGCCAGTACACTTAAAATGCTGTTGTTTTGAGGGTTTGTACACAACCCTGGTCAACCTCTTAAAGGACATAATTCCCTAAATTTGTCACCTCTTCAAGGGTTTGTCCACTTCTAGGGTCTGCCTCTTAAAGGGCCAGTCCGCAAAACATGTCACATGTTCAAGTGGCTTTCCACTTCATAAGCCACATTGACATTTCCAAAGGTCTGTCCATTCCCAGGGTTGTCTCTTAGAAGGCCACCCACACACAATAATGCATCTTTAAGGACTGTCCACTTCCATGGTCATCCTCTTCATAGGCCAGTCACCTTAAAGTATTGCCAATTTTAAAGGTCCGTAAGCTTCCCAGGTCCACCTCTTAAAGGGCCAGTACACTTAAAATGCTGTTGTTTTGAGGGTTTGTACACAACCCTGGTCAACCTCTTAAAGGACATAATTCCCTAAATTTGTCACCTCTTCAAGGGTTTGTCCACTTCTAGGGTCTGCCTCTTAAAGGGCCAGTCCGCAAAACATGTCACATGTTCAAGTGGCTTTCCACTTCATAAGCCACATTGACATTTCCAAAGGTCTGTCCATTCCCAGGGTTGTCTCTTAGAAGGCCACCCACACACAATAATGCATCTTTAAGGACTGTCCACTTCCATGGTCATCCTCTTCATAGGCCAGTCACCTTAAAGTATTGCCAATTTTAAAGGTCCGTAAGCTTCCCAGGTCCACCTCTTAAAGGGCCAGTACACTTAAAATGCTGTTGTTTTGAGGGTTTGTACACAACCCTGGTCAACCTCTTAAAGGACATAATTCCCTAAATTTGTCACCTCTTCAAGGGTTTGTCCACTTCTAGGGTCTGCCTCTTAAAGGGCCAGTCCGCAAAACATGTCACATGTTCAAGTGGCTTTCCACTTCATAAGCCACATTGACATTTCCAAAGGTCTGTCCATTCCCAGGGTTGTCTCTTAGAAGGCCACCCACACACAATAATGCATCTTTAAGGACTGTCCACTTCCATGGTCATCCTCTTCATAGGCCAGTCACCTTAAAGTATTGCCAATTTTAAAGGTCCGTAAGCTTCCCAGGTCCACCTCTTAAAGGGCCAGTACACTTAAAAGGCTGTTGTTTCGAGGGTTTGTACACAACCCTGGTCAACCTCTTAAAGGACATAATTCCCTAAATTTGTCACCTCTTCAAGGGTTTGTCCACTTCTAGGGTCTGCCTCTTAAAGGGCCAGTACGCAAAACATGTCACATGTTCAAGTGGCTTTCCACTTCATAAGCCACATTGACATTTCCAAAGGTCTGTCCATTCCCAGGGTTGTCTCTTAGAAGGCCACCCACACACAATAATGCATCTTTAAGGACTGTCCACTTCCATGGTCATCCTCTTCATAGGCCAGTCACCTTAAAGTATTGCCAATTTTAAAGGTCTGTAAGCTTCCCAGGTCCACCTCTTAAAGGGCCAGTACACTTAAAATGCTGTTGTTTCAAGGGTTTGTACACAACCCTGGTCAACCTCTTAAAGGACATAATTCCCTAAATTTGTCACCTCTTCAAGGGTTTGTCCACTTCTAGGGTCTGCCTCTTAAAGGGCCAGTCATCAAAACATGTCACATGTTCAAGTGGCTTTCCACTTCATAAGCCACATTGACATTTCCAAAGGTCTGTCCATTCCCAGGGTTGTCTCTTAGAAGGCCACCCACACACAATAATGCATCTTTAAGGACTGTCCACTTCCATGGTCATCCTCTTCATAGGCCAGTCACCTTAAAGTATTGCCAATTTTAAAGGTCCGTAAGCTTCCCAGGTCCACCTCTTAAAGGGCCAGTACACTTAAAATGCTGTTGTTTCAAGGGTTTGTACACAACCCTGGTCAACCTCTTAAAGGACATAATTCCCTAAATTTGTCACCTCTTCAAGGGTTTGTCCACTTCTAGGGTCTGCCTCTTAAAGGGCCAGTCCGCAAAACATGTCACATGTTCAAGTGGCTTTCCACTTCATAAGCCACATTGACATTTCCAAAGGTCTGTCCATTCCCAGGGTTGTCTCTTAGAAGGCCACCCACACACAATAATGCATCTTTAAGGACTGTCCACTTCCATGGTCATCCTCTTCATAGGCCAGTCACCTTAAAGTATTGCCAATTTTAAAGGTCCGTAAGCTTCCCAGGTCCACCTCTTAAAGGGCCAGTACACTTAAAATGCTGTTGTTTCGAGGGTTTGTACACAACCCTGGTCAACCTCTTACAGGACATAATTCCCTAAATTTGTCACCTCTTCAAGGGTTTGTCCACTTCTAGGGTCTGCCTCTTAAAGGGCCAGTCCGCAAAACATGTCACATGTTCAAGTGGCTTTCCACTTCATAAGCCACATTGACATTTCCAAAGGTCTGTCCATTCCCAGGGTTGTCTCTTAGAAGGCCACCCACACACAATAATGCATCTTTAAGGACTGTCCACTTCCATGGTCATCCTCTTCATAGGCCAGTCACCTTAAAGTATTGCCAATTTTAAAGGTCTGTAAGCTTCCCAGGTCCACCTCTTAAAGGGCCAGTACACTTAAAATGCTGTTGTTTCAAGGGTTTGTACACAACCCTGGTCAACCTCTTAAAGGACATAATTCCCTAAATTTGTCACCTCTTCAAGGGTTTGTCCACTTCTAGGGTCTGCCTCTTAAAGGGCCAGTCCACAAAACATGTCACATGTTCAAGTGGCTTTCCACTTCATAAGCCACATTGACATTTCCAAAGGTCTGTCCATTCCCAGGGTTGTCTCTTAGAAGGCCACCCACACACAATAATGCATCTTTAAGGACTGTCCACTTCCATGGTCATCCTCTTCATAGGCCAGTCACCTTAAAGTATTGCCAATTTTAAAGGTCCGTAAGCTTCCCAGGTCCACCTCTTAAAGGGCCAGTACACTTAAAATGCTGTTGTTTCGAGGGTTTGTACACAACCCTGGTCAACCTCTTAAAGGACATAATTCCCTAAATTTGTCACCTCTTCAAGGGTTTGTCCACTTCTAGGGTCTGCCTCTTAAAGGGCCAGTCCGCAAAACATGTCACATGTTCAAGTGGCTTTCCACTTCATAAGCCACATTGACATTTCCAAAGGTCTGTCCATTCCTATGGTTGTCTCTTAGAAGGCCACCCACACACAATAATGCATCTTTAAGGACTGTCCACTTCCATGGTCATCCTCTTCATAGGCCAGTCACCTTAAAGTATTGCCAATTTTAAAGGTCCGTAAGCTTCCCAGGTCCACCTCTTAAAGGGCCAGTACACTTAAAATGCTGTTGTTTTGAGGGTTTGTACACAACCCTGGTCAACCTCTTAAAGGACATAATTCCCTAAATTTGTCACCTCTTCAAGGGTTTGTCCACTTCTAGGGTCTGCCTCTTAAAGGGCCAGTCCGCAAAACATGTCACATGTTCAAGTGGCTTTCCACTTCATAAGCCACATTGACATTTCCAAAGGTCTGTCCATTCCCAGGGTTGTCTCTTAGAAGGCCACCCACACACAATAATGCATCTTTAAGGACTGTCCACTTCCATGGTCATCCTCTTCATAGGCCAGTCACCTTAAAGTATTGCCAATTTTAAAGGTCCGTTAGCTTCCCAGGTCCACCTCTTAAAGGGCCAGTACACTTAAAATGCTGTTGTTTCAAGGGTTTGTACACAACCCTGGTCAACCTCTTAAAGGACATAATTCCCTAAATTTGTCACCTCTTCAAGGGTTTGTCCACTTCTAGGGTCTGCCTCTTAAAGGGCCAGTCCGCAAAACATGTCACATGTTCAAGTGGCTTTCCACTTCATAAGCCACATTGACATTTCCAAAGGTCTGTCCATTCCCAGGGTTGTCTCTTAGAAGGCCACCCACACACAATAATGCATCTTTAAGGACTGTCCACTTCCATGGTCATCCTCTTCATAGGCCAGTCACCTTAAAGTATTTCCAATTTTAAAGGTCTGTAAGCTTCCCAGGTCCACCTCTTAAAGGGCCAGTACACTTAAAATGCTGTTGTTTCAAGGGTTTGTACACAACCCTGGTCAACCTCTTAAAGGACATAATTCCCTAAATTTGTCACCTCTTCAAGGGTTTGTCCACTTCTAGGGTCTGCCTCTTAAAGGGCCAGTCATCAAAACATGTCACATGTTCAAGTGGCTTTCCACTTCATAAGCCACATTGACATTTCCAAAGGTCTGTCCATTCCCAGGGTTGTCTCTTAGAAGGCCACCCACACACAATAATGCATCTTTAAGGACTGTCCACTTCCATGGTCATCCTCTTCATAGGCCAGTCACCTTAAAGTATTGCCAATTTTAAAAGTCCGTAAGCTTCCCAGGTCCACCTCTTAAAGGGCCAGTACACTTAAAATGCTGTTGTTTCAAGGGTTTGTACACAACCCTGGTCAACCTCTTAAAGGACATAATTCCCTAAATTTGTCACCTCTTCAAGGGTTTGTCCACTTCTAGGGTCTGCCTCTTAAAGGGCCAGTCCGCAAAACATGTCACATGTTCAAGTGGCTTTCCACTTCATAAGCCACATTGACATTTCCAAAGGTCTGTCCATTCCCAGGGTTGTCTCTTAGAAGGCCACCCACACACAATAATGCATCTTTAAGGACTGTCCACTTCCATGGTCATCCTCTTCATAGGCCAGTCACCTTAAAGTATTGCCAATTTTAAAGGTCCGTAAGCTTCCCAGGTCCACCTCTTAAAGGGCCAGTACACTTAAAATGCTGTTGTTTCGAGGGTTTGTACACAACCCTGGTCAACCTCTTACAGGACATAATTCCCTAAATTTGTCACCTCTTCAAGGGTTTGTCCACTTCTAGGGTCTGCCTCTTAAAGGGCCAGTCCGCAAAACATGTCACATGTTCAAGTGGCTTTCCACTTCATAAGCCACATTGACATTTCCAAAGGTCTGTCCATTCCCAGGGTTGTCTCTTAGAAGGCCACCCACACACAATAATGCATCTTTAAGGACTGTCCACTTCCATGGTCATCCTCTTCATAGGCCAGTCACCTTAAAGTATTGCCAATTTTAAAGGTCTGTAAGCTTCCCAGGTCCACCTCTTAAAGGGCCAGTACACTTAAAATGCTGCTGTTTCAAGGGTTTGTACACAACCCTGGTCAACCTCTTAAAGGACATAATTCCCTAAATTTGTCACCTCTTCAAGGGTTTGTCCACTTCTAGGGTCTGCCTCTTAAAGGGCCAGTCCGCAAAACATGTCACATGTTCAAGTGGCTTTCCACTTCATAAGCCACATTGACATTTCCAAAGGTCTGTCCATTCCCAGGGTTGTCTCTTAGAAGGCCACCCACACACAATAATGCATCTTTAAGGACTGTCCACTTCCATGGTCATCCTCTTCATAGGCCAGTCACCTTAAAGTATTGCCAATTTTAAAGGTCCGTAAGCTTCCCAGGTCCACCTCTTAAAGGGCCAGTACACTTAAAATGCTGTTGTTTCAAGGGTTTGTACACAACCCTGGTCAACCTCTTAAAGGACATAATTCCCTAAATTTGTCACCTCTTCAAGGGTTTGTCCACTTCTAGGGTCTGCCTCTTAAAGGGCCAGTCCGCAAAACATGTCACATGTTCAAGTGGCTTTCCACTTCATAAGCCACATTGACATTTCCAAAGGTCTGTCCATTCCTATGGTTGTCTCTTAGAAGGCCACCCACACACAATAATGCATCTTTAAGGACTGTCCACTTCCATGGTCATCCTCTTCATAGGCCAGTCACCTTAAAGTATTGCCAATTTTAAAGGTCCGTAAGCTTCCCAGGTCCACCTCTTAAAGGGCCAGTACACTTAAAATGCTGTTGTTTTGGAGGGTTTGTACACAACCCTGGTCAACCTCTTAAAGGACATAATTCCCTAAATTTGTCACCTCTTCAAGGGTTTGTCCACTTCTAGGGTCTGCCTCTTAAAGGGCCAGTCCGCAAAACATGTCACATGTTCAAGTGGCTTTCCACTTCATAAGCCACATTGACATTTCCAAAGGTCTGTCCATTCCCAGGGTTGTCTCTTAGAAGGCCACCCACACACAATAATGCATCTTTAAGGACTGTCCACTTCCATGGTCATCCTCTTCATAGGCCAGTCACCTTAAAGTATTGCCAATTTTAAAGGTCCGTTAGCTTCCCAGGTCCACATCTTAAAGGGCCAGTACACTTAAAATGCTGTTGTTTCAAGGGTTTGTACACAACCCTGGTCAACCTCTTAAAGGACATAATTCCCTAAATTTGTCACCTCTTCAAGGGTTTGTCCACTTCTAGGGTCTGCCTCTTAAAGGGCCAGTCCGCAAAACATGTCACATGTTCAAGTGGCTTTCCACTTCATAAGCCACATTGACATTTCCAAAGGTCTGTCCATTCCTATGGTTGTCTCTTAGAAGGCCACCCACACACAATAATGCATCTTTAAGGACTGTCCACTTCCATGGTCATCCTCTTCATAGGCCAGTCACCTTAAAGTATTGCCAATTTTAAAGGTCCGTAAGCTTCCCAGGTCCACCTCTTAAAGGGCCAGTACACTTAAAATGCTGTTGTTTTGGAGGGTTTGTACACAACCCTGGTCAACCTCTTAAAGGACATAATTCCCTAAATTTGTCACCTCTTCAAGGGTTTGTCCACTTCTAGGGTCTGCCTCTTAAAGGGCCAGTCCGCAAAACATGTCACATGTTCAAGTGGCTTTCCACTTCATAAGCCACATTGACATTTCCAAAGGTCTGTCCATTCCCAGGGTTGTCTCTTAGAAGGCCACCCACACACAATAATGCATCTTTAAGGACTGTCCACTTCCATGGTCATCCTCTTCATAGGCCAGTCACCTTAAAGTATTGCCAATTTTAAAGGTCCGTTAGCTTCCCAGGTCCACCTCTTAAAGGGCCAGTACACTTAAAATGCTGTTGTTTCGAGGGTTTGTACACAACCCTGGTCAACCTCTTAAAGGACATAATTCCCTAAATTTGTCACCTCTTCAAGGGTTTGTCCACTTCTAGGGTCTGCCTCTTAAAGGGCCAGTCCGCAAAACATGTCACATGTTCAAGTGGCTTTCCACTTCATAAGCCACATTGACATTTCCAAAGGTCTGTCCATTCCCAGGGTTGTCTCTTAGAAGGCCACCCACACACAATAATGCATCTTTAAGGACTGTCCACTTCCATGGTCATCCTCTTCATAGGCCAGTCACCTTAAAGTATTGCCAATTTTAAAGGTCCGTAAGCTTCCCAGGTCCACCTCTTAAAGGGCCAGTACACTTAAAATGCTGTTGTTTTGAGGGTTTGTACACAACCCTGGTCAACCTCTTAAAGGACATAATTCCCTAAATTTGTCACCTCTTCAAGGGTTTGTCCACTTCTAGGGTCTGCCTCTTAAAGGGCCAGTCCGCAAAACATGTCACATGTTCAAGTGGCTTTCCACTTCATAAGCCACATTGACATTTCCAAAGGTCTGTCCATTCCCAGGGTTGTCTCTTAGAAGGCCACCCACACACAATAATGCATCTTTAAGGACTGTCCACTTCCATGGTCATCCTCTTCCAGTCACCTTAAAGTATTGCCAATTTTAAAGGTCCGTAAGCTTCCCAGGTCCACCTCTTAAAGGGCCAGTACACTTAAAATGCTGTTGTTTTGAGGGTTTGTACACAACCCTGGTCAACCTCTTAAAGGACATAATTCCCTAAATTTGTCACCTCTTCAAGGGTTTGTCCACTTCTAGGGTCTGCCTCTTAAAGGGCCAGTCCGCAAAACATGTCACATGTTCAAGTGGCTTTCCACTTCATAAGCCACATTGACATTTCCAAAGGTCTGTCCATTCCCAGGGTTGTCTCTTAGAAGGCCACCCACACACAATAATGCATCTTTAAGGACTGTCCACTTCCATGGTCATCCTCTTCATAGGCCAGTCACCTTAAAGTATTGCCAATTTTAAAGGTCCGTAAGCTTCCCAGGTCCACCTCTTAAAGGGCCAGTACACTTAAAATGCTGTTGTTTTGAGGGTTTGTACACAACCCTGGTCAACCTCTTAAAGGACATAATTCCCTAAATTTGTCACCTCTTCAAGGGTTTGTCCACTTCTAGGGTCTGCCTCTTAAAGGGCCAGTCCGCAAAACATGTCACATGTTCAAGTGGCTTTCCACTTCATAAGCCACATTGACATTTCCAAAGGTCTGTCCATTCCCAGGGTTGTCTCTTAGAAGGCCACCCACACACAATAATGCATCTTTAAGGACTGTCCACTTCCATGGTCATCCTCTTCATAGGCCAGTCACCTTAAAGTATTGCCAATTTTAAAGGTCCGTAAGCTTCCCAGGTCCACCTCTTAAAGGGCCAGTACACTTAAAATGCTGTTGTTTCAAGGGTTTGTACACAACCCTGGTCAACCTCTTAAAGGACATAATTCCCTAAATTTGTCACCTCTTCAAGGGTTTGTCCACTTCTAGGGTCTGCCTCTTAAAGGGCCAGTCATCAAAACATGTCACATGTTCAAGTGGCTTTCCACTTCATAAGCCACATTGACATTTCCAAAGGTCTGTCCATTCCCAGGGTTGTCTCTTAGAAGGCCACCCACACACAATAATGCATCTTTAAGGACTGTCCACTTCCATGGTCATCCTCTTCATAGGCCAGTCACCTTAAAGTATTGCCAATTTTAAAGGTCCGTAAGCTTCCCAGGTCCACCTCTTAAAGGGCCAGTACACTTAAAATGCTGTTGTTTCGAGGGTTTGTACACAACCCTGGTCAACCTCTTACAGGACATAATTCCCTAAATTTGTCACCTCTTCAAGGGTTTGTCCACTTCTAGGGTCTGCCTCTTAAAGGGCCAGTCCGCAAAACATGTCACATGTTCAAGTGGCTTTCCACTTCATAAGCCACATTGACATTTCCAAAGGTCTGTCCATTCCCAGGGTTGTCTCTTAGAAGGCCACCCACACACAATAATGCATCTTTAAGGACTGTCCACTTCCATGGTCATCCTCTTCATAGGCCAGTCACCTTAAAGTATTGCCAATTTTAAAGGTCCGTAAGCTTCCCAGGTCCACCTCTTAAAGGGCCAGTACACTTAAAATGCTGTTGTTTCAAGGGTTTGTACACAACCCTGGTCAACCTCTTAAAGGACATAATTCCCTAAATTTGTCACCTCTTCAAGGGTTTGTCCACTTCTAGGGTCTGCCTCTTAAAGGGCCAGTCATCAAAACATGTCACATGTTCAAGTGGCTTTCCACTTCATAAGCCACATTGACATTTCCAAAGGTCTGTCCATTCCCAGGGTTGTCTCTTAGAAGGCCACCCACACACAATAATGCATCTTTAAGGACTGTCCACTTCCATGGTCATCCTCTTCATAGGCCAGTCACCTTAAAGTATTGCCAATTTTAAAGGTCCGTAAGCTTCCCAGGTCCACCTCTTAAAGGGCCAGTACACTTAAAATGCTGTTGTTTCGAGGGTTTGTACACAACCCTGGTCAACCTCTTAAAGGACATAATTCCCTAAATTTGTCACCTCTTCAAGGGTTTGTCCACTTCTAGGGTCTGCCTCTTAAAGGGCCAGTCCGCAAAACATGTCACATGTTCAAGTGGCTTTCCACTTCATAAGCCACATTGACATTTCCAAAGGTCTGTCCATTCCTATGGTTGTCTCTTAGAAGGCCACCCACACACAATAATGCATCTTTAAGGACTGTCCACTTCCATGGTCATCCTCTTCATAGGCCAGTCACCTTAAAGTATTGCCAATTTTAAAGGTCCGTAAGCTTCCCAGGTCCACCTCTTAAAGGGCCAGTACACTTAAAATGCTGTTGTTTTGAGGGTTTGTACACAACCCTGGTCAACCTCTTAAAGGACATAATTCCCTAAATTTGTCACCTCTTCAAGGGTTTGTCCACTTCTAGGGTCTGCCTCTTAAAGGGCCAGTCCGCAAAACATGTCACATGTTCAAGTGGCTTTCCACTTCATAAGCCACATTGACATTTCCAAAGGTCTGTCCATTCCCAGGGTTGTCTCTTAGAAGGCCACCCACACACAATAATGCATCTTTAAGGACTGTCCACTTCCATGGTCATCCTCTTCATAGGCCAGTCACCTTAAAGTATTGCCAATTTTAAAGGTCCGTAAGCTTCCCAGGTCCACCTCTTAAAGGGCCAGTACACTTAAAATGCTGTTGTTTTGAGGGTTTGTACACAACCCTGGTCAACCTCTTAAAGGACATAATTCCCTAAATTTGTCACCTCTTCAAGGGTTTGTCCACTTCTAGGGTCTGCCTCTTAAAGGGCCAGTCCGCAAAACATGTCACATGTTCAAGTGGCTTTCCACTTCATAAGCCACATTGACATTTCCAAAGGTCTGTCCATTCCCAGGGTTGTCTCTTAGAAGGCCACCCACACACAATAATGCATCTTTAAGGACTGTCCACTTCCATGGTCATCCTCTTCCAGTCACCTTAAAGTATTGCCAATTTTAAAGGTCCGTAAGCTTCCCAGGTCCACCTCTTAAAGGGCCAGTACACTTAAAATGCTGTTGTTTTGAGGGTTTGTACACAACCCTGGTCAACCTCTTAAAGGACATAATTCCCTAAATTTGTCACCTCTTCAAGGGTTTGTCCACTTCTAGGGTCTGCCTCTTAAAGGGCCAGTCCGCAAAACATGTCACATGTTCAAGTGGCTTTCCACTTCATAAGCCACATTGACATTTCCAAAGGTCTGTCCATTCCCAGGGTTGTCTCTTAGAAGGCCACCCACACACAATAATGCATCTTTAAGGACTGTCCACTTCCATGGTCATCCTCTTCATAGGCCAGTCACCTTAAAGTATTGCCAATTTTAAAGGTCCGTAAGCTTCCCAGGTCCACCTCTTAAAGGGCCAGTACACTTAAAATGCTGTTGTTTTGAGGGTTTGTACACAACCCTGGTCAACCTCTTAAAGGACATAATTCCCTAAATTTGTCACCTCTTCAAGGGTTTGTCCACTTCTAGGGTCTGCCTCTTAAAGGGCCAGTCCGCAAAACATGTCACATGTTCAAGTGGCTTTCCACTTCATAAGCCACATTGACATTTCCAAAGGTCTGTCCATTCCCAGGGTTGTCTCTTAGAAGGCCACCCACACACAATAATGCATCTTTAAGGACTGTCCACTTCCATGGTCATCCTCTTCATAGGCCAGTCACCTTAAAGTATTGCCAATTTTAAAGGTCCGTAAGCTTCCCAGGTCCACCTCTTAAAGGGCCAGTACACTTAAAATGCTGTTGTTTCAAGGGTTTGTACACAACCCTGGTCAACCTCTTAAAGGACATAATTCCCTAAATTTGTCACCTCTTCAAGGGTTTGTCCACTTCTAGGGTCTGCCTCTTAAAGGGCCAGTCATCAAAACATGTCACATGTTCAAGTGGCTTTCCACTTCATAAGCCACATTGACATTTCCAAAGGTCTGTCCATTCCCAGGGTTGTCTCTTAGAAGGCCACCCACACACAATAATGCATCTTTAAGGACTGTCCACTTCCATGGTCATCCTCTTCATAGGCCAGTCACCTTAAAGTATTGCCAATTTTAAAGGTCCGTAAGCTTCCCAGGTCCACCTCTTAAAGGGCCAGTACACTTAAAATGCTGTTGTTTCGAGGGTTTGTACACAACCCTGGTCAACCTCTTACAGGACATAATTCCCTAAATTTGTCACCTCTTCAAGGGTTTGTCCACTTCTAGGGTCTGCCTCTTAAAGGGCCAGTCCGCAAAACATGTCACATGTTCAAGTGGCTTTCCACTTCATAAGCCACATTGACATTTCCAAAGGTCTGTCCATTCCCAGGGTTGTCTCTTAGAAGGCCACCCACACACAATAATGCATCTTTAAGGACTGTCCACTTCCATGGTCATCCTCTTCATAGGCCAGTCACCTTAAAGTATTGCCAATTTTAAAGGTCCGTAAGCTTCCCAGGTCCACCTCTTAAAGGGCCAGTACACTTAAAATGCTGTTGTTTCAAGGGTTTGTACACAACCCTGGTCAACCTCTTAAAGGCCATAATTCCCTAAATTTGTCACCTCTTCAAGGGTTTGTCCACTTCTAGGGTCTGCCTCTTAAAGGGCCAGTCATCAAAACATGTCACATGTTCAAGTGGCTTTCCACTTCATAAGCCACATTGACATTTCCAAAGGTCTGTCCATTCCCAGGGTTGTCTCTTAGAAGGCCACCCACACACAATAATGCATCTTTAAGGACTGTCCACTTCCATGGTCATCCTCTTCATAGGCCAGTCACCTTAAAGTATTGCCAATTTTAAAGGTCCGTAAGCTTCCCAGGTCCACCTCTTAAAGGGCCAGTACACTTAAAATGCTGTTGTTTCGAGGGTTTGTACACAACCCTGGTCAACCTCTTAAAGGACATAATTCCCTAAATTTGTCACCTCTTCAAGGGTTTGTCCACTTCTAGGGTCTGCCTCTTAAAGGGCCAGTCCGCAAAACATGTCACATGTTCAAGTGGCTTTCCACTTCATAAGCCACATTGACATTTCCAAAGGTCTGTCCATTCCTATGGTTGTCTCTTAGAAGGCCACCCACACACAATAATGCATCTTTAAGGACTGTCCACTTCCATGGTCATCCTCTTCATAGGCCAGTCACCTTAAAGTATTGCCAATTTTAAAGGTCCGTAAGCTTCCCAGGTCCACCTCTTAAAGGGCCAGTACACTTAAAATGCTGTTGTTTCAAGGGTTTGTACACAACCCTGGTCAACCTCTTAAAGGACATAATTCCCTAAATTTGTCACCTCTTCAAGGGTTTGTCCACTTCTAGGGTCTGCCTCTTAAAGGGCCAGTCATCAAAACATGTCACATGTTCAAGTGGCTTTCCACTTCATAAGCCACATTGACATTTCCAAAGGTCTGTCCATTCCCAGGGTTGTCTCTTAGAAGGCCACCCACACACAATAATGCATCTTTAAGGACTGTCCACTTCCATGGTCATCCTCTTCATAGGCCAGTCACCTTAAAGTATTGCCAATTTTAAAGGTCCGTAAGCTTCCCAGGTCCACCTCTTAAAGGGCCAGTACACTTAAAATGCTGTTGTTTCGAGGGTTTGTACACAACCCTGGTCAACCTCTTACAGGACATAATTCCCTAAATTTGTCACCTCTTCAAGGGTTTGTCCACTTCTAGGGTCTGCCTCTTAAAGGGCCAGTCCGCAAAACATGTCACATGTTCAAGTGGCTTTCCACTTCATAAGCCACATTGACATTTCCAAAGGTCTGTCCATTCCCAGGGTTGTCTCTTAGAAGGCCACCCACACACAATAATGCATCTTTAAGGACTGTCCACTTCCATGGTCATCCTCTTCATAGGCCAGTCACCTTAAAGTATTGCCAATTTTAAAGGTCCGTAAGCTTCCCAGGTCCACCTCTTAAAGGGCCAGTACACTTAAAATGCTGTTGTTTCAAGGGTTTGTACACAACCCTGGTCAACCTCTTAAAGGACATAATTCCCTAAATTTGTCACCTCTTCAAGGGTTTGTCCACTTCTAGGGTCTGCCTCTTAAAGGGCCAGTCATCAAAACATGTCACATGTTCAAGTGGCTTTCCACTTCATAAGCCACATTGACATTTCCAAAGGTCTGTCCATTCCCAGGGTTGTCTCTTAGAAGGCCACCCACACACAATAATGCATCTTTAAGGACTGTCCACTTCCATGGTCATCCTCTTCATAGGCCAGTCACCTTAAAGTATTGCCAATTTTAAAGGTCCGTAAGCTTCCCAGGTCCACCTCTTAAAGGGCCAGTACACTTAAAATGCTGTTGTTTCGAGGGTTTGTACACAACCCTGGTCAACCTCTTAAAGGACATAATTCCCTAAATTTGTCACCTCTTCAAGGGTTTGTCCACTTCTAGGGTCTGCCTCTTAAAGGGCCAGTCCGCAAAACATGTCACATGTTCAAGTGGCTTTCCACTTCATAAGCCACATTGACATTTCCAAAGGTCTGTCCATTCCTATGGTTGTCTCTTAGAAGGCCACCCACACACAATAATGCATCTTTAAGGACTGTCCACTTCCATGGTCATCCTCTTCATAGGCCAGTCACCTTAAAGTATTGCCAATTTTAAAGGTCCGTAAGCTTCCCAGGTCCACCTCTTAAAGGGCCAGTACACTTAAAATGCTGTTGTTTCAAGGGTTTGTACACAACCCTGGTCAACCTCTTAAAGGACATAATTCCCTAAATTTGTCACCTCTTCAAGGGTTTGTCCACTTCTAGGGTCTGCCTCTTAAAGGGCCAGTCATCAAAACATGTCACATGTTCAAGTGGCTTTCCACTTCATAAGCCACATTGACATTTCCAAAGGTCTGTCCATTCCCAGGGTTGTCTCTTAGAAGGCCACCCACACACAATAATGCATCTTTAAGGACTGTCCACTTCCATGGTCATCCTCTTCATAGGCCAGTCACCTTAAAGTATTGCCAATTTTAAAGGTCCGTAAGCTTCCCAGGTCCACCTCTTAAAGGGCCAGTACACTTAAAATGCTGTTGTTTCGAGGGTTTGTACACAACCCTGGTCAACCTCTTACAGGACATAATTCCCTAAATTTGTCACCTCTTCAAGGGTTTGTCCACTTCTAGGGTCTGCCTCTTAAAGGGCCAGTCCGCAAAACATGTCACATGTTCAAGTGGCTTTCCACTTCATAAGCCACATTGACATTTCCAAAGGTCTGTCCATTCCCAGGGTTGTCTCTTAGAAGGCCACCCACACACAATAATGCATCTTTAAGGACTGTCCACTTCCATGGTCATCCTCTTCATAGGCCAGTCACCTTAAAGTATTGCCAATTTTAAAGGTCCGTAAGCTTCCCAGGTCCACCTCTTAAAGGGCCAGTACACTTAAAATGCTGTTGTTTCGAGGGTTTGTACACAACCCTGGTCAACCTCTTAAAGGACATAATTCCCTAAATTTGTCACCTCTTCAAGGGTTTGTCCACTTCTAGGGTCTGCCTCTTAAAGGGCCAGTCCGCAAAACATGTCACATGTTCAAGTGGCTTTCCACTTCATAAGCCACATTGACATTTCCAAAGGTCTGTCCATTCCTATGGTTGTCTCTTAGAAGGCCACCCACACACAATAATGCATCTTTAAGGACTGTCCACTTCCATGGTCATCCTCTTCATAGGCCAGTCACCTTAAAGTATTGCCAATTTTAAAGGTCCGTAAGCTTCCCAGGTCCACCTCTTAAAGGGCCAGTACACTTAAAATGCTGTTGTTTTGAGGGTTTGTACACAACCCTGGTCAACCTCTTAAAGGACATAATTCCCTAAATTTGTCACCTCTTCAAGGGTTTGTCCACTTCTAGGGTCTGCCTCTTAAAGGGCCAGTCCGCAAAACATGTCACATGTTCAAGTGGCTTTCCACTTCATAAGCCACATTGACATTTCCAAAGGTCTGTCCATTCCCAGGGTTGTCTCTTAGAAGGCCACCCACACACAATAATGCATCTTTAAGGACTGTCCACTTCCATGGTCATCCTCTTCATAGGCCAGTCACCTTAAAGTATTGCCAATTTTAAAGGTCCGTTAGCTTCCCAGGTCCACCTCTTAAAGGGCCAGTACACTTAAAATGCTGTTGTTTCAAGGGTTTGTACACAACCCTGGTCAACCTCTTAAAGGACATAATTCCCTAAATTTGTCACCTCTTCAAGGGTTTGTCCACTTCTAGGGTCTGCCTCTTAAAGGGCCAGTCCGCAAAACATGTCACATGTTCAAGTGGCTTTCCACTTCATAAGCCACATTGACATTTCCAAAGGTCTGTCCATTCCTATGGTTGTCTCTTAGAAGGCCACCCACACACAATAATGCATCTTTAAGGACTGTCCACTTCCATGGTCATCCTCTTCATAGGCCAGTCACCTTAAAGTATTGCCAATTTTAAAGGTCCGTAAGCTTCCCAGGTCCACCTCTTAAAGGGCCAGTACACTTAAAATGCTGTTGTTTTGAGGGTTTGCACACAACCCTGGTCAACCTCTTAAAGGACATAATTCCCTAAATTTGTCACCTCTTCAAGGGTTTGTCCACTTCTAGGGTCTGCCTCTTAAAGGGCCAGTCCGCAAAACATGTCACATGTTCAAGTGGCTTTCCACTTCATAAGCCACATTGACATTTCCAAAGGTCTGTCCATTCCCAGGGTTGTCTCTTAGAAGGCCACCCACACACAATAATGCATCTTTAAGGACTGTCCACTTCCATGGTCATCCTCTTCATAGGCCAGTCACCTTAAAGTATTGCCAATTTTAAAGGTCCGTTAGCTTCCCAGGTCCACCTCTTAAAGGGCCAGTACACTTAAAATGCTGTTGTTTCAAGGGTTTGTACACAACCCTGGTCAACCTCTTAAAGGACATAATTCCCTAAATTTGTCACCTCTTCAAGGGTTTGTCCACTTCTAGGGTCTGCCTCTTAAAGGGCCAGTCCGCAAAACATGTCACATGTTCAAGTGGCTTTCCACTTCATAAGCCACATTGACATTTCCAAAGGTCTGTCCATTCCCAGGGTTGTCTCTTAGAAGGCCACCCACACACAATAATGCATCTTTAAGGACTGTCCACTTCCATGGTCATCCTCTTCATAGGCCAGTCACCTTAAAGTATTGCCAATTTTAAAGGTCCGTAAGCTTCCCAGGTCCACCTCTTAAAGGGCCAGTACACTTAAAATGCTGTTGTTTTGAGGGTTTGTACACAACCCTGGTCAACCTCTTAAAGGACATAATTCCCTAAATTTGTCACCTCTTCAAGGGTTTGTCCACTTCTAGGGTCTGCCTCTTAAAGGGCCAGTCCGCAAAACATGTCACATGTTCAAGTGGCTTTCCACTTCATAAGCCACATTGACATTTCCAAAGGTCTGTCCATTCCCAGGGTTGTCTCTTAGAAGGCCACCCACACACAATAATGCATCTTTAAGGACTGTCCACTTCCATGGTCATCCTCTTCATAGGCCAGTCACCTTAAAGTATTGCCAATTTTAAAGGTCCGTAAGCTTCCCAGGTCCACCTCTTAAAGGGCCAGTACACTTAAAATGCTGTTGTTTTGAGGGTTTGTACACAACCCTGGTCAACCTCTTAAAGGACATAATTCCCTAAATTTGTCACCTCTTCAAGGGTTTGTCCACTTCTAGGGTCTGCCTCTTAAAGGGCCAGTCCGCAAAACATGTCACATGTTCAAGTGGCTTTCCACTTCATAAGCCACATTGACATTTCCAAAGGTCTGTCCATTCCCAGGGTTGTCTCTTAGAAGGCCACCCACACACAATAATGCATCTTTAAGGACTGTCCACTTCCATGGTCATCCTCTTCATAGGCCAGTCACCTTAAAGTATTGCCAATTTTAAAGGTCCGTAAGCTTCCCAGGTCCACCTCTTAAAGGGCCAGTACACTTAAAATGCTGTTGTTTTGAGGGTTTGTACACAACCCTGGTCAACCTCTTAAAGGACATAATTCCCTAAATTTGTCACCTCTTCAAGGGTTTGTCCACTTCTAGGGTCTGCCTCTTAAAGGGCCAGTCCGCAAAACATGTCACATGTTCAAGTGGCTTTCCACTTCATAAGCCACATTGACATTTCCAAAGGTCTGTCCATTCCCAGGGTTGTCTCTTAGAAGGCCACCCACACACAATAATGCATCTTTAAGGACTGTCCACTTCCATGGTCATCCTCTTCATAGGCCAGTCACCTTAAAGTATTGCCAATTTTAAAGGTCCGTAAGCTTCCCAGGTCCACCTCTTAAAGGGCCAGTACACTTAAAATGCTGTTGTTTCAAGGGTTTGTACACAACCCTGGTCAACCTCTTAAAGGACATAATTCCCTAAATTTGTCACCTCTTCAAGGGTTTGTCCACTTCTAGGGTCTGCCTCTTAAAGGGCCAGTCATCAAAACATGTCACATGTTCAAGTGGCTTTCCACTTCATAAGCCACATTGACATTTCCAAAGGTCTGTCCATTCCCAGGGTTGTCTCTTAGAAGGCCACCCACACACAATAATGCATCTTTAAGGACTGTCCACTTCCATGGTCATCCTCTTCATAGGCCAGTCACCTTAAAGTATTGCCAATTTTAAAGGTCCGTAAGCTTCCCAGGTCCACCTCTTAAAGGGCCAGTACACTTAAAATGCTGTTGTTTTGGAGGGTTTGTACACAACCCTGGTCAACCTCTTAAAGGACATAATTCCCTAAATTTGTCACCTCTTCAAGGGTTTGTCCACTTCTAGGGTCTGCCTCTTAAAGGGCCAGTCCGCAAAACATGTCACATGTTCAAGTGGCTTTCCACTTCATAAGCCACATTGACATTTCCAAAGGTCTGTCCATTCCCAGGGTTGTCTCTTAGAAGGCCACCCACACACAATAATGCATCTTTAAGGACTGTCCACTTCCATGGTCATCCTCTTCATAGGCCAGTCACCTTAAAGTATTGCCAATTTTAAAGGTCCGTTAGCTTCCCAGGTCCACCTCTTAAAGGGCCAGTACACTTAAAATGCTGTTGTTTCGAGGGTTTGTACACAACCCTGGTCAACCTCTTAAAGGACATAATTCCCTAAATTTGTCACCTCTTCAAGGGTTTGTCCACTTCTAGGGTCTGCCTCTTAAAGGGCCAGTCCGCAAAACATGTCACATGTTCAAGTGGCTTTCCACTTCATAAGCCACATTGACATTTCCAAAGGTCTGTCCATTCCCAGGGTTGTCTCTTAGAAGGCCACCCACACACAATAATGCATCTTTAAGGACTGTCCACTTCCATGGTCATCCTCTTCATAGGCCAGTCACCTTAAAGTATTGCCAATTTTAAAGGTCCGTAAGCTTCCCAGGTCCACCTCTTAAAGGGCCAGTACACTTAAAATGCTGTTGTTTTGAGGGTTTGTACACAACCCTGGTCAACCTCTTAAAGGACATAATTCCCTAAATTTGTCACCTCTTCAAGGGTTTGTCCACTTCTAGGGTCTGCCTCTTAAAGGGCCAGTCCGCAAAACATGTCACATGTTCAAGTGGCTTTCCACTTCATAAGCCACATTGACATTTCCAAAGGTCTGTCCATTCCCAGGGTTGTCTCTTAGAAGGCCACCCACACACAATAATGCATCTTTAAGGACTGTCCACTTCCATGGTCATCCTCTTCATAGGCCAGTCACCTTAAAGTATTGCCAATTTTAAAGGTCCGTAAGCTTCCCAGGTCCACCTCTTAAAGGGCCAGTACACTTAAAATGCTGTTGTTTTGAGGGTTTGTACACAACCCTGGTCAACCTCTTAAAGGACATAATTCCCTAAATTTGTCACCTCTTCAAGGGTTTGTCCACTTCTAGGGTCTGCCTCTTAAAGGGCCAGTCCGCAAAACATGTCACATGTTCAAGTGGCTTTCCACTTCATAAGCCACATTGACATTTCCAAAGGTCTGTCCATTCCCAGGGTTGTCTCTTAGAAGGCCACCCACACACAATAATGCATCTTTAAGGACTGTCCACTTCCATGGTCATCCTCTTCATAGGCCAGTCACCTTAAAGTATTGCCAATTTTAAAGGTCCGTAAGCTTCCCAGGTCCACCTCTTAAAGGGCCAGTACACTTAAAATGCTGTTGTTTTGAGGGTTTGTACACAACCCTGGTCAACCTCTTAAAGGACATAATTCCCTAAATTTGTCACCTCTTCAAGGGTTTGTCCACTTCTAGGGTCTGCCTCTTAAAGGGCCAGTCCGCAAAACATGTCACATGTTCAAGTGGCTTTCCACTTCATAAGCCACATTGACATTTCCAAAGGTCTGTCCATTCCCAGGGTTGTCTCTTAGAAGGCCACCCACACACAATAATGCATCTTTAAGGACTGTCCACTTCCATGGTCATCCTCTTCATAGGCCAGTCACCTTAAAGTATTGCCAATTTTAAAGGTCCGTAAGCTTCCCAGGTCCACCTCTTAAAGGGCCAGTACACTTAAAATGCTGTTGTTTCAAGGGTTTGTACACAACCCTGGTCAACCTCTTAAAGGACATAATTCCCTAAATTTGTCACCTCTTCAAGGGTTTGTCCACTTCTAGGGTCTGCCTCTTAAAGGGCCAGTCATCAAAACATGTCACATGTTCAAGTGGCTTTCCACTTCATAAGCCACATTGACATTTCCAAAGGTCTGTCCATTCCCAGGGTTGTCTCTTAGAAGGCCACCCACACACAATAATGCATCTTTAAGGACTGTCCACTTCCATGGTCATCCTCTTCATAGGCCAGTCACCTTAAAGTATTGCCAATTTTAAAGGTCCGTAAGCTTCCCAGGTCCACCTCTTAAAGGGCCAGTACACTTAAAATGCTGTTGTTTCGAGGGTTTGTACACAACCCTGGTCAACCTCTTACAGGACATAATTCCCTAAATTTGTCACCTCTTCAAGGGTTTGTCCACTTCTAGGGTCTGCCTCTTAAAGGGCCAGTCCGCAAAACATGTCACATGTTCAAGTGGCTTTCCACTTCATAAGCCACATTGACATTTCCAAAGGTCTGTCCATTCCCAGGGTTGTCTCTTAGAAGGCCACCCACACACAATAATGCATCTTTAAGGACTGTCCACTTCCATGGTCATCCTCTTCATAGGCCAGTCACCTTAAAGTATTGCCAATTTTAAAGGTCCGTAAGCTTCCCAGGTCCACCTCTTAAAGGGCCAGTACACTTAAAATGCTGTTGTTTCAAGGGTTTGTACACAACCCTGGTCAACCTCTTAAAGGACATAATTCCCTAAATTTGTCACCTCTTCAAGGGTTTGTCCACTTCTAGGGTCTGCCTCTTAAAGGGCCAGTCATCAAAACATGTCACATGTTCAAGTGGCTTTCCACTTCATAAGCCACATTGACATTTCCAAAGGTCTGTCCATTCCCAGGGTTGTCTCTTAGAAGGCCACCCACACACAATAATGCATCTTTAAGGACTGTCCACTTCCATGGTCATCCTCTTCATAGGCCAGTCACCTTAAAGTATTGCCAATTTTAAAGGTCCGTAAGCTTCCCAGGTCCACCTCTTAAAGGGCCAGTACACTTAAAATGCTGTTGTTTCGAGGGTTTGTACACAACCCTGGTCAACCTCTTAAAGGACATAATTCCCTAAATTTGTCACCTCTTCAAGGGTTTGTCCACTTCTAGGGTCTGCCTCTTAAAGGGCCAGTCCGCAAAACATGTCACATGTTCAAGTGGCTTTCCACTTCATAAGCCACATTGACATTTCCAAAGGTCTGTCCATTCCTATGGTTGTCTCTTAGAAGGCCACCCACACACAATAATGCATCTTTAAGGACTGTCCACTTCCATGGTCATCCTCTTCATAGGCCAGTCACCTTAAAGTATTGCCAATTTTAAAGGTCCGTAAGCTTCCCAGGTCCACCTCTTAAAGGGCCAGTACACTTAAAATGCTGTTGTTTTGAGGGTTTGTACACAACCCTGGTCAACCTCTTAAAGGACATAATTCCCTAAATTTGTCACCTCTTCAAGGGTTTGTCCACTTCTAGGGTCTGCCTCTTAAAGGGCCAGTCCGCAAAACATGTCACATGTTCAAGTGGCTTTCCACTTCATAAGCCACATTGACATTTCCAAAGGTCTGTCCATTCCCAGGGTTGTCTCTTAGAAGGCCACCCACACACAATAATGCATCTTTAAGGACTGTCCACTTCCATGGTCATCCTCTTCATAGGCCAGTCACCTTAAAGTATTGCCAATTTTAAAGGTCCGTTAGCTTCCCAGGTCCACCTCTTAAAGGGCCAGTACACTTAAAATGCTGTTGTTTCAAGGGTTTGTACACAACCCTGGTCAACCTCTTAAAGGACATAATTCCCTAAATGTGTCACCTCTTCAAGGGTTTGTCCACTTCTAGGGTCTGCCTCTTAAAGGGCCAGTCCGCAAAACATGTCACATGTTCAAGTGGCTTTCCACTTCATAAGCCACATTGACATTTCCAAAGGTCTGTCCATTCCTATGGTTGTCTCTTAGAAGGCCACCCACACACAATAATGCATCTTTAAGGACTGTCCACTTCCATGGTCATCCTCTTCATAGGCCAGTCACCTTAAAGTATTGCCAATTTTAAAGGTCCGTAAGCTTCCCAGGTCCACCTCTTAAAGGGCCAGTACACTTAAAATGCTGTTGTTTTGAGGGTTTGCACACAACCCTGGTCAACCTCTTAAAGGACATAATTCCCTAAATTTGTCACCTCTTCAAGGGTTTGTCCACTTCTAGGGTCTGCCTCTTAAAGGGCCAGTCCGCAAAACATGTCACATGTTCAAGTGGCTTTCCACTTCATAAGCCACATTGACATTTCCAAAGGTCTGTCCATTCCCAGGGTTGTCTCTTAGAAGGCCACCCACACACAATAATGCATCTTTAAGGACTGTCCACTTCCATGGTCATCCTCTTCATAGGCCAGTCACCTTAAAGTATTGCCAATTTTAAAGGTCCGTTAGCTTCCCAGGTCCACCTCTTAAAGGGCCAGTACACTTAAAATGCTGTTGTTTCAAGGGTTTGTACACAACCCTGGTCAACCTCTTAAAGGACATAATTCCCTAAATTTGTCACCTCTTCAAGGGTTTGTCCACTTCTAGGGTCTGCCTCTTAAAGGGCCAGTCCGCAAAACATGTCACATGTTCAAGTGGCTTTCCACTTCATAAGCCACATTGACATTTCCAAAGGTCTGTCCATTCCCAGGGTTGTCTCTTAGAAGGCCACCCACACACAATAATGCATCTTTAAGGACTGTCCACTTCCATGGTCATCCTCTTCATAGGCCAGTCACCTTAAAGTATTGCCAATTTTAAAGGTCCGTAAGCTTCCCAGGTCCACCTCTTAAAGGGCCAGTACACTTAAAATGCTGTTGTTTTGAGGGTTTGTACACAACCCTGGTCAACCTCTTAAAGGACATAATTCCCTAAATTTGTCACCTCTTCAAGGGTTTGTCCACTTCTAGGGTCTGCCTCTTAAAGGGCCAGTCCGCAAAACATGTCACATGTTCAAGTGGCTTTCCACTTCATAAGCCACATTGACATTTCCAAAGGTCTGTCCATTCCCAGGGTTGTCTCTTAGAAGGCCACCCACACACAATAATGCATCTTTAAGGACTGTCCACTTCCATGGTCATCCTCTTCATAGGCCAGTCACCTTAAAGTATTGCCAATTTTAAAGGTCCGTAAGCTTCCCAGGTCCACCTCTTAAAGGGCCAGTACACTTAAAATGCTGTTGTTTTGAGGGTTTGTACACAACCCTGGTCAACCTCTTAAAGGACATAATTCCCTAAATTTGTCACCTCTTCAAGGGTTTGTCCACTTCTAGGGTCTGCCTCTTAAAGGGCCAGTCCGCAAAACATGTCACATGTTCAAGTGGCTTTCCACTTCATAAGCCACATTGACATTTCCAAAGGTCTGTCCATTCCCAGGGTTGTCTCTTAGAAGGCCACCCACACACAATAATGCATCTTTAAGGACTGTCCACTTCCATGGTCATCCTCTTCATAGGCCAGTCACCTTAAAGTATTGCCAATTTTAAAGGTCCGTAAGCTTCCCAGGTCCACCTCTTAAAGGGCCAGTACACTTAAAATGCTGTTGTTTTGAGGGTTTGTACACAACCCTGGTCAACCTCTTAAAGGACATAATTCCCTAAATTTGTCACCTCTTCAAGGGTTTGTCCACTTCTAGGGTCTGCCTCTTAAAGGGCCAGTCCGCAAAACATGTCACATGTTCAAGTGGCTTTCCACTTCATAAGCCACATTGACATTTCCAAAGGTCTGTCCATTCCCAGGGTTGTCTCTTAGAAGGCCACCCACACACAATAATGCATCTTTAAGGACTGTCCACTTCCATGGTCATCCTCTTCATAGGCCAGTCACCTTAAAGTATTGCCAATTTTAAAGGTCCGTTAGCTTCCCAGGTCCACCTCTTAAAGGGCCAGTACACTTAAAATGCTGTTGTTTCAAGGGTTTGTACACAACCCTGGTCAACCTCTTAAAGGACATAATTCCCTAAATTTGTCACCTCTTCAAGGGTTTGTCCACTTCTAGGGTCTGCCTCTTAAAGGGCCAGTCCGCAAAACATGTCACATGTTCAAGTGGCTTTCCACTTCATAAGCCACATTGACATTTCCAAAGGTCTGTCCATTCCTATGGTTGTCTCTTAGAAGGCCACCCACACACAATAATGCATCTTTAAGGACTGTCCACTTCCATGGTCATCCTCTTCATAGGCCAGTCACCTTAAAGTATTGCCAATTTTAAAGGTCCGTAAGCTTCCCAGGTCCACCTCTTAAAGGGCCAGTACACTTAAAATGCTGTTGTTTTGGAGGGTTTGTACACAACCCTGGTCAACCTCTTAAAGGACATAATTCCCTAAATTTGTCACCTCTTCAAGGGTTTGTCCACTTCTAGGGTCTGCCTCTTAAAGGGCCAGTCCGCAAAACATGTCACATGTTCAAGTGGCTTTCCACTTCATAAGCCACATTGACATTTCCAAAGGTCTGTCCATTCCCAGGGTTGTCTCTTAGAAGGCCACCCACACACAATAATGCATCTTTAAGGACTGTCCACTTCCATGGTCATCCTCTTCATAGGCCAGTCACCTTAAAGTATTGCCAATTTTAAAGGTCCGTTAGCTTCCCAGGTCCACCTCTTAAAGGGCCAGTACACTTAAAATGCTGTTGTTTCGAGGGTTTGTACACAACCCTGGTCAACCTCTTAAAGGACATAATTCCCTAAATTTGTCACCTCTTCAAGGGGTTGTCCACTTCTAGGGTCTGCCTCTTAAAGGGCCAGTCCGCAAAACATGTCACATGTTCAAGTGGCTTTCCACTTCATAAGCCACATTGACATTTCCAAAGGTCTGTCCATTCCCAGGGTTGTCTCTTAGAAGGCCACCCACACACAATAATGCATCTTTAAGGACTGTCCACTTCCATGGTCATCCTCTTCATAGGCCAGTCACCTTAAAGTATTGCCAATTTTAAAGGTCCGTAAGCTTCCCAGGTCCACCTCTTAAAGGGCCAGTACACTTAAAATGCTGTTGTTTTGAGGGTTTGTACACAACCCTGGTCAACCTCTTAAAGGACATAATTCCCTAAATTTGTCACCTCTTCAAGGGTTTGTCCACTTCTAGGGTCTGCCTCTTAAAGGGCCAGTCCGCAAAACATGTCACATGTTCAAGTGGCTTTCCACTTCATAAGCCACATTGACATTTCCAAAGGTCTGTCCATTCCCAGGGTTGTCTCTTAGAAGGCCACCCACACACAATAATGCATCTTTAAGGACTGTCCACTTCCATGGTCATCCTCTTCATAGGCCAGTCACCTTAAAGTATTGCCAATTTTAAAGGTCCGTAAGCTTCCCAGGTCCACCTCTTAAAGGGCCAGTACACTTAAAATGCTGTTGTTTTGAGGGTTTGTACACAACCCTGGTCAACCTCTTAAAGGACATAATTCCCTAAATTTGTCACCTCTTCAAGGGTTTGTCCACTTCTAGGGTCTGCCTCTTAAAGGGCCAGTCCGCAAAACATGTCACATGTTCAAGTGGCTTTCCACTTCATAAGCCACATTGACATTTCCAAAGGTCTGTCCATTCCCAGGGTTGTCTCTTAGAAGGCCACCCACACACAATAATGCATCTTTAAGGACTGTCCACTTCCATGGTCATCCTCTTCATAGGCCAGTCACCTTAAAGTATTGCCAATTTTAAAGGTCCGTAAGCTTCCCAGGTCCACCTCTTAAAGGGCCAGTACACTTAAAATGCTGTTGTTTTGAGGGTTTGTACACAACCCTGGTCAACCTCTTAAAGGACATAATTCCCTAAATTTGTCACCTCTTCAAGGGTTTGTCCACTTCTAGGGTCTGCCTCTTAAAGGGCCAGTCCGCAAAACATGTCACATGTTCAAGTGGCTTTCCACTTCATAAGCCACATTGACATTTCCAAAGGTCTGTCCATTCCCAGGGTTGTCTCTTAGAAGGCCACCCACACACAATAATGCATCTTTAAGGACTGTCCACTTCCATGGTCATCCTCTTCATAGGCCAGTCACCTTAAAGTATTGCCAATTTTAAAGGTCCGTAAGCTTCCCAGGTCCACCTCTTAAAGGGCCAGTACACTTAAAATGCTGTTGTTTCAAGGGTTTGTACACAACCCTGGTCAACCTCTTAAAGGACATAATTCCCTAAATTTGTCACCTCTTCAAGGGTTTGTCCACTTCTAGGGTCTGCCTCTTAAAGGGCCAGTCATCAAAACATGTCACATGTTCAAGTGGCTTTCCACTTCATAAGCCACATTGACATTTCCAAAGGTCTGTCCATTCCCAGGGTTGTCTCTTAGAAGGCCACCCACACACAATAATGCATCTTTAAGGACTGTCCACTTCCATGGTCATCCTCTTCATAGGCCAGTCACCTTAAAGTATTGCCAATTTTAAAGGTCCGTAAGCTTCCCAGGTCCACCTCTTAAAGGGCCAGTACACTTAAAATGCTGTTGTTTCGAGGGTTTGTACACAACCCTGGTCAACCTCTTACAGGACATAATTCCCTAAATTTGTCACCTCTTCAAGGGTTTGTCCACTTCTAGGGTCTGCCTCTTAAAGGGCCAGTCCGCAAAACATGTCACATGTTCAAGTGGCTTTCCACTTCATAAGCCACATTGACATTTCCAAAGGTCTGTCCATTCCCAGGGTTGTCTCTTAGAAGGCCACCCACACACAATAATGCATCTTTAAGGACTGTCCACTTCCATGGTCATCCTCTTCATAGGCCAGTCACCTTAAAGTATTGCCAATTTTAAAGGTCCGTAAGCTTCCCAGGTCCACCTCTTAAAGGGCCAGTACACTTAAAATGCTGTTGTTTCAAGGGTTTGTACACAACCCTGGTCAACCTCTTAAAGGACATAATTCCCTAAATTTGTCACCTCTTCAAGGGTTTGTCCACTTCTAGGGTCTGCCTCTTAAAGGGCCAGTCATCAAAACATGTCACATGTTCAAGTGGCTTTCCACTTCATAAGCCACATTGACATTTCCAAAGGTCTGTCCATTCCCAGGGTTGTCTCTTAGAAGGCCACCCACACACAATAATGCATCTTTAAGGACTGTCCACTTCCATGGTCATCCTCTTCATAGGCCAGTCACCTTAAAGTATTGCCAATTTTAAAGGTCCGTAAGCTTCCCAGGTCCACCTCTTAAAGGGCCAGTACACTTAAAATGCTGTTGTTTCGAGGGTTTGTACACAACCCTGGTCAACCTCTTAAAGGACATAATTCCCTAAATTTGTCACCTCTTCAAGGGTTTGTCCACTTCTAGGGTCTGCCTCTTAAAGGGCCAGTCCGCAAAACATGTCACATGTTCAAGTGGCTTTCCACTTCATAAGCCACATTGACATTTCCAAAGGTCTGTCCATTCCTATGGTTGTCTCTTAGAAGGCCACCCACACACAATAATGCATCTTTAAGGACTGTCCACTTCCATGGTCATCCTCTTCATAGGCCAGTCACCTTAAAGTATTGCCAATTTTAAAGGTCCGTAAGCTTCCCAGGTCCACCTCTTAAAGGGCCAGTACACTTAAAATGCTGTTGTTTTGAGGGTTTGTACACAACCCTGGTCAACCTCTTAAAGGACATAATTCCCTAAATTTGTCACCTCTTCAAGGGTTTGTCCACTTCTAGGGTCTGCCTCTTAAAGGGCCAGTCCGCAAAACATGTCACATGTTCAAGTGGCTTTCCACTTCATAAGCCACATTGACATTTCCAAAGGTCTGTCCATTCCCAGGGTTGTCTCTTAGAAGGCCACCCACACACAATAATGCATCTTTAAGGACTGTCCACTTCCATGGTCATCCTCTTCATAGGCCAGTCACCTTAAAGTATTGCCAATTTTAAAGGTCCGTTAGCTTCCCAGGTCCACCTCTTAAAGGGCCAGTACACTTAAAATGCTGTTGTTTCAAGGGTTTGTACACAACCCTGGTCAACCTCTTAAAGGACATAATTCCCTAAATTTGTCACCTCTTCAAGGGTTTGTCCACTTCTAGGGTCTGCCTCTTAAAGGGCCAGTCCGCAAAACATGTCACATGTTCAAGTGGCTTTCCACTTCATAAGCCACATTGACATTTCCAAAGGTCTGTCCATTCCTATGGTTGTCTCTTAGAAGGCCACCCACACACAATAATGCATCTTTAAGGACTGTCCACTTCCATGGTCATCCTCTTCATAGGCCAGTCACCTTAAAGTATTGCCAATTTTAAAGGTCCGTAAGCTTCCCAGGTCCACCTCTTAAAGGGCCAGTACACTTAAAATGCTGTTGTTTTGAGGGTTTGCACACAACCCTGGTCAACCTCTTAAAGGACATAATTCCCTAAATTTGTCACCTCTTCAAGGGTTTGTCCACTTCTAGGGTCTGCCTCTTAAAGGGCCAGTCCGCAAAACATGTCACATGTTCAAGTGGCTTTCCACTTCATAAGCCACATTGACATTTCCAAAGGTCTGTCCATTCCCAGGGTTGTCTCTTAGAAGGCCACCCACACACAATAATGCATCTTTAAGGACTGTCCACTTCCATGGTCATCCTCTTCATAGGCCAGTCACCTTAAAGTATTGCCAATTTTAAAGGTCCGTTAGCTTCCCAGGTCCACCTCTTAAAGGGCCAGTACACTTAAAATGCTGTTGTTTCAAGGGTTTGTACACAACCCTGGTCAACCTCTTAAAGGACATAATTCCCTAAATTTGTCACCTCTTCAAGGGTTTGTCCACTTCTAGGGTCTGCCTCTTAAAGGGCCAGTCCGCAAAACATGTCACATGTTCAAGTGGCTTTCCACTTCATAAGCCACAGTGACATTTCCAAAGGTCTGTCCATTCCCAGGGTTGTCTCTTAGAAGGCCACCCACACACAATAATGCATCTTTAAGGACTGTCCACTTCCATGGTCATCCTCTTCATAGGCCAGTCACCTTAAAGTATTGCCAATTTTAAAGGTCCGTAAGCTTCCCAGGTCCACCTCTTAAAGGGCCAGTACACTTAAAATGCTGTTGTTTTGAGGGTTTGTACACAACCCTGGTCAACCTCTTAAAGGACATAATTCCCTAAATTTGTCACCTCTTCAAGGGTTTGTCCACTTCTAGGGTCTGCCTCTTAAAGGGCCAGTCCGCAAAACATGTCACATGTTCAAGTGGCTTTCCACTTCATAAGCCACATTGACATTTCCAAAGGTCTGTCCATTCCCAGGGTTGTCTCTTAGAAGGCCACCCACACACAATAATGCATCTTTAAGGACTGTCCACTTCCATGGTCATCCTCTTCATAGGCCAGTCACCTTAAAGTATTGCCAATTTTAAAGGTCCGTAAGCTTCCCAGGTCCACCTCTTAAAGGGCCAGTACACTTAAAATGCTGTTGTTTTGAGGGTTTGTACACAACCCTGGTCAACCTCTTAAAGGACATAATTCCCTAAATTTGTCACCTCTTCAAGGGTTTGTCCACTTCTAGGGTCTGCCTCTTAAAGGGCCAGTCCGCAAAACATGTCACATGTTCAAGTGGCTTTCCACTTCATAAGCCACATTGACATTTCCAAAGGTCTGTCCATTCCCAGGGTTGTCTCTTAGAAGGCCACCCACACACAATAATGCATCTTTAAGGACTGTCCACTTCCATGGTCATCCTCTTCATAGGCCAGTCACCTTAAAGTATTGCCAATTTTAAAGGTCCGTAAGCTTCCCAGGTCCACCTCTTAAAGGGCCAGTACACTTAAAATGCTGTTGTTTTGAGGGTTTGTACACAACCCTGGTCAACCTCTTAAAGGACATAATTCCCTAAATTTGTCACCTCTTCAAGGGTTTGTCCACTTCTAGGGTCTGCCTCTTAAAGGGCCAGTCCGCAAAACATGTCACATGTTCAAGTGGCTTTCCACTTCATAAGCCACATTGACATTTCCAAAGGTCTGTCCATTCCCAGGGTTGTCTCTTAGAAGGCCACCCACACACAATAATGCATCTTTAAGGACTGTCCACTTCCATGGTCATCCTCTTCATAGGCCAGTCACCTTAAAGTATTGCCAATTTTAAAGGTCCGTTAGCTTCCCAGGTCCACCTCTTAAAGGGCCAGTACACTTAAAATGCTGTTGTTTCAAGGGTTTGTACACAACCCTGGTCAACCTCTTAAAGGACATAATTCCCTAAATTTGTCACCTCTTCAAGGGTTTGTCCACTTCTAGGGTCTGCCTCTTAAAGGGCCAGTCCGCAAAACATGTCACATGTTCAAGTGGCTTTCCACTTCATAAGCCACATTGACATTTCCAAAGGTCTGTCCATTCCTATGGTTGTCTCTTAGAAGGCCACCCACACACAATAATGCATCTTTAAGGACTGTCCACTTCCATGGTCATCCTCTTCATAGGCCAGTCACCTTAAAGTATTGCCAATTTTAAAGGTCCGTAAGCTTCCCAGGTCCACCTCTTAAAGGGCCAGTACACTTAAAATGCTGTTGTTTTGAGGGTTTGTACACAACCCTGGTCAACCTCTTAAAGGACATAATTCCCTAAATTTGTCACCTCTTCAAGGGTTTGTCCACTTCTAGGGTCTGCCTCTTAAAGGGCCAGTCCGCAAAACATGTCACATGTTCAAGTGGCTTTCCACTTCATAAGCCACATTGACATTTCCAAAGGTCTGTCCATTCCCAGGGTTGTCTCTTAGAAGGCCACCCACACACAATAATGCATCTTTAAGGACTGTCCACTTCCATGGTCATCCTCTTCATAGGCCAGTCACCTTAAAGTATTGCCAATTTTAAAGGTCCGTAAGCTTCCCAGGTCCACCTCTTAAAGGGCCAGTACACTTAAAATGCTGTTGTTTTGAGGGTTTGTACACAACCCTGGTCAACCTCTTAAAGGACATAATTCCCTAAATTTGTCACCTCTTCAAGGGTTTGTCCACTTCTAGGGTCTGCCTCTTAAAGGGCCAGTCCGCAAAACATGTCACATGTTCAAGTGGCTTTCCACTTCATAAGCCACATTGACATTTCCAAAGGTCTGTCCATTCCCAGGGTTGTCTCTTAGAAGGCCACCCACACACAATAATGCATCTTTAAGGACTGTCCACTTCCATGGTCATCCTCTTCATAGGCCAGTCACCTTAAAGTATTGCCAATTTTAAAGGTCCGTTAGCTTCCCAGGTCCACCTCTTAAAGGGCCAGTACACTTAAAATGCTGTTGTTTCAAGGGTTTGTACACAACCCTGGTCAACCTCTTAAAGGACATAATTCCCTAAATTTGTCACCTCTTCAAGGGTTTGTCCACTTCTAGGGTCTGCCTCTTAAAGGGCCAGTCCGCAAAACATGTCACATGTTCAAGTGGCTTTCCACTTCATAAGCCACATTGACATTTCCAAAGGTCTGTCCATTCCCAGGGTTGTCTCTTAGAAGGCCACCCACACACAATAATGCATCTTTAAGGACTGTCCACTTCCATGGTCATCCTCTTCATAGGCCAGTCGCCTTAAAGTATTGCCAATTTTAAAGGTCCGTAAGCTTCCCAGGTCCACCTCTTAAAGGGCCAGTACACTTAAAATGCTGTTGTTTTGAGGGTTTGTACACAACCCTGGTCAACCTCTTAAAGGACATAATTCCCTAAATTTGTCACCTCTTCAAGGGTTTGTCCACTTCTAGGGTCTGCCTCTTAAAGGGCCAGTCCGCAAAACATGTCACATGTTCAAGTGGCTTTCCACTTCATAAGCCACATTGACATTTCCAAAGGTCTGTCCATTCCCAGGGTTGTCTCTTAGAAGGCCACCCACACACAATAATGCATCTTTAAGGACTGTCCACTTCCATGGTCATCCTCTTCATAGGCCAGTCACCTTAAAGTATTGCCAATTTTAAAGGTCCGTAAGCTTCCCAGGTCCACCTCTTAAAGGGCCAGTACACTTAAAATGCTGTTGTTTTGAGGGTTTGTACACAACCCTGGTCAACCTCTTAAAGGACATAATTCCCTAAATTTGTCACCTCTTCAAGGGTTTGTCCACTTCTAGGGTCTGCCTCTTAAAGGGCCAGTCCGCAAAACATGTCACATGTTCAAGTGGCTTTCCACTTCATAAGCCACATTGACATTTCCAAAGGTCTGTCCATTCCCAGGGTTGTCTCTTAGAAGGCCACCCACACACAATAATGCATCTTTAAGGACTGTCCACTTCCATGGTCATCCTCTTCATAGGCCAGTCACCTTAAAGTATTGCCAATTTTAAAGGTCCGTAAGCTTCCCAGGTCCACCTCTTAAAGGGCCAGTACACTTAAAATGCTGTTGTTTTGAGGGTTTGTACACAACCCTGGTCAACCTCTTAAAGGACATAATTCCCTAAATTTGTCACCTCTTCAAGGGTTTGTCCACTTCTAGGGTCTGCCTCTTAAAGGGCCAGTCCGCAAAACATGTCACATGTTCAAGTGGCTTTCCACTTCATAAGCCACATTGACATTTCCAAAGGTCTGTCCATTCCCAGGGTTGTCTCTTAGAAGGCCACCCACACACAATAATGCATCTTTAAGGACTGTCCACTTCCATGGTCATCCTCTTCATAGGCCAGTCACCTTAAAGTATTGCCAATTTTAAAGGTCCGTAAGCTTCCCAGGTCCACCTCTTAAAGGGCCAGTACACTTAAAATGCTGTTGTTTCAAGGGTTTGTACACAACCCTGGTCAACCTCTTAAAGGACATAATTCCCTAAATTTGTCACCTCTTCAAGGGTTTGTCCACTTCTAGGGTCTGCCTCTTAAAGGGCCAGTCATCAAAACATGTCACATGTTCAAGTGGCTTTCCACTTCATAAGCCACATTGACATTTCCAAAGGTCTGTCCATTCCCAGGGTTGTCTCTTAGAAGGCCACCCACACACAATAATGCATCTTTAAGGACTGTCCACTTCCATGGTCATCCTCTTCATAGGCCAGTCACCTTAAAGTATTGCCAATTTTAAAGGTCCGTAAGCTTCCCAGGTCCACCTCTTAAAGGGCCAGTACACTTAAAATGCTGTTGTTTCAAGGGTTTGTACACAACCCTGGTCAACCTCTTAAAGGACATAATTCCCTAAATTTGTCACCTCTTCAAGGGTTTGTCCACTTCTAGGGTCTGCCTCTTAAAGGGCCAGTCCGCAAAACATGTCACATGTTCAAGTGGCTTTCCACTTCATAAGCCACATTGACATTTCCAAAGGTCTGTCCATTCCCAGGGTTGTCTCTTAGAAGGCCACCCACACACAATAATGCATCTTTAAGGACTGTCCACTTCCATGGTCATCCTCTTCATAGGCCAGTCACCTTAAAGTATTGCCAATTTTAAAGGTCCGTAAGCTTCCCAGGTCCACCTCTTAAAGGGCCAGTACACTTAAAATGCTGTTGTTTTGAGGGTTTGTACACAACCCTGGTCAACCTCTTAAAGGACATAATTCCCTAAATTTGTCACCTCTTCAAGGGTTTGTCCACTTCTAGGGTCTGCCTCTTAAAGGGCCAGTCCGCAAAACATGTCACATGTTCAAGTGGCTTTCCACTTCATAAGCCACATTGACATTTCCAAAGGTCTGTCCATTCCCAGGGTTGTCTCTTAGAAGGCCACCCACACACAATAATGCATCTTTAAGGACTGTCCACTTCCATGGTCATCCTCTTCATAGGCCAGTCACCTTAAAGTATTGCCAATTTTAAAGGTCCGTAAGCTTCCCAGGTCCACCTCTTAAAGGGCCAGTACACTTAAAATGCTGTTGTTTTGAGGGTTTGTACACAACCCTGGTCAACCTCTTAAAGGACATAATTCCCTAAATTTGTCACCTCTTCAAGGGTTTGTCCACTTCTAGGGTCTGCCTCTTAAAGGGCCAGTCCGCAAAACATGTCACATGTTCAAGTGGCTTTCCACTTCATAAGCCACATTGACATTTCCAAAGGTCTGTCCATTCCCAGGGTTGTCTCTTAGAAGGCCACCCACACACAATAATGCATCTTTAAGGACTGTCCACTTCCATGGTCATCCTCTTCATAGGCCAGTCACCTTAAAGTATTGCCAATTTTAAAGGTCCGTTAGCTTCCCAGGTCCACCTCTTAAAGGGCCAGTACACTTAAAATGCTGTTGTTTCAAGGGTTTGTACACAACCCTGGTCAACCTCTTAAAGGACATAATTCCCTAAATTTGTCACCTCTTCAAGGGTTTGTCCACTTCTAGGGTCTGCCTCTTAAAGGGCCAGTCCGCAAAACATGTCACATGTTCAAGTGGCTTTCCACTTCATAAGCCACATTGACATTTCCAAAGGTCTGTCCATTCCCAGGGTTGTCTCTTAGAAGGCCACCCACACACAATAATGCATCTTTAAGGACTGTCCACTTCCATGGTCATCCTCTTCATAGGCCAGTCACCTTAAAGTATTGCCAATTTTAAAGGTCCGTAAGCTTCCCAGGTCCACCTCTTAAAGGGCCAGTACACTTAAAATGCTGTTGTTTTGAGGGTTTGTACACAACCCTGGTCAACCTCTTAAAGGACATAATTCCCTAAATTTGTCACCTCTTCAAGGGTTTGTCCACTTCTAGGGTCTGCCTCTTAAAGGGCCAGTCCGCAAAACATGTCACATGTTCAAGTGGCTTTCCACTTCATAAGCCACATTGACATTTCCAAAGGTCTGTCCATTCCCAGGGTTGTCTCTTAGAAGGCCACCCACACACAATAATGCATCTTTAAGGACTGTCCACTTCCATGGTCATCCTCTTCATAGGCCAGTCACCTTAAAGTATTGCCAATTTTAAAGGTCCGTTAGCTTCCCAGGTCCACCTCTTAAAGGGCCAGTACACTTAAAATGCTGTTGTTTCAAGGGTTTGTACACAACCCTGGTCAACCTCTTAAAGGACATAATTCCCTAAATTTGTCACCTCTTCAAGGGTTTGTCCACTTCTAGGGTCTGCCTCTTAAAGGGCCAGTCCGCAAAACATGTCACATGTTCAAGTGGCTTTCCACTTCATAAGCCACATTGACATTTCCAAAGGTCTGTCCATTCCCAGGGTTGTCTCTTAGAAGGCCACCCACACACAATAATGCATCTTTAAGGACTGTCCACTTCCATGGTCATCCTCTTCATAGGCCAGTCGCCTTAAAGTATTGCCAATTTTAAAGGTCCGTAAGCTTCCCAGGTCCACCTCTTAAAGGGCCAGTACACTTAAAATGCTGTTGTTTTGAGGGTTTGTACACAACCCTGGTCAACCTCTTAAAGGACATAATTCCCTAAATTTGTCACCTCTTCAAGGGTTTGTCCACTTCTAGGGTCTGCCTCTTAAAGGGCCAGTCCGCAAAACATGTCACATGTTCAAGTGGCTTTCCACTTCATAAGCCACATTGACATTTCCAAAGGTCTGTCCATTCCCAGGGTTGTCTCTTAGAAGGCCACCCACACACAATAATGCATCTTTAAGGACTGTCCACTTCCATGGTCATCCTCTTCATAGGCCAGTCACCTTAAAGTATTGCCAATTTTAAAGGTCCGTAAGCTTCCCAGGTCCACCTCTTAAAGGGCCAGTACACTTAAAATGCTGTTGTTTTGAGGGTTTGTACACAACCCTGGTCAACCTCTTAAAGGACATAATTCCCTAAATTTGTCACCTCTTCAAGGGTTTGTCCACTTCTAGGGTCTGCCTCTTAAAGGGCCAGTCCGCAAAACATGTCACATGTTCAAGTGGCTTTCCACTTCATAAGCCACATTGACATTTCCAAAGGTCTGTCCATTCCCAGGGTTGTCTCTTAGAAGGCCACCCACACACAATAATGCATCTTTAAGGACTGTCCACTTCCATGGTCATCCTCTTCATAGGCCAGTCACCTTAAAGTATTGCCAATTTTAAAGGTCCGTAAGCTTCCCAGGTCCACCTCTTAAAGGGCCAGTACACTTAAAATGCTGTTGTTTTGAGGGTTTGTACACAACCCTGGTCAACCTCTTAAAGGACATAATTCCCTAAATTTGTCACCTCTTCAAGGGTTTGTCCACTTCTAGGGTCTGCCTCTTAAAGGGCCAGTCCGCAAAACATGTCACATGTTCAAGTGGCTTTCCACTTCATAAGCCACATTGACATTTCCAAAGGTCTGTCCATTCCCAGGGTTGTCTCTTAGAAGGCCACCCACACACAATAATGCATCTTTAAGGACTGTCCACTTCCATGGTCATCCTCTTCATAGGCCAGTCACCTTAAAGTATTGCCAATTTTAAAGGTCCGTAAGCTTCCCAGGTCCACCTCTTAAAGGGCCAGTACACTTAAAATGCTGTTGTTTTGAGGGTTTGTACACAACCCTGGTCAACCTCTTAAAGGACATAATTCCCTAAATTTGTCACCTCTTCAAGGGTTTGTCCACTTCTAGGGTCTGCCTCTTAAAGGGCCAGTCCGCAAAACATGTCACATGTTCAAGTGGCTTTCCACTTCATAAGCCACATTGACATTTCCAAAGGTCTGTCCATTCCCAGGGTTGTCTCTTAGAAGGCCACCCACACACAATAATGCATCTTTAAGGACTGTCCACTTCCATGGTCATCCTCTTCATAGGCCAGTCACCTTAAAGTATTGCCAATTTTAAAGGTCCGTAAGCTTCCCAGGTCCACCTCTTAAAGGGCCAGTACACTTAAAATGCTGTTGTTTTGAGGGTTTGTACACAACCCTGGTCAACCTCTTAAAGGACATAATTCCCTAAATTTGTCACCTCTTCAAGGGTTTGTCCACTTCTAGGGTCTGCCTCTTAAAGGGCCAGTCCGCAAAACATGTCACATGTTCAAGTGGCTTTCCACTTCATAAGCCACATTGACATTTCCAAAGGTCTGTCCATTCCCAGGGTTGTCTCTTAGAAGGCCACCCACACACAATAATGCATCTTTAAGGACTGTCCACTTCCATGGTCATCCTCTTCATAGGCCAGTCACCTTAAAGTATTGCCAATTTTAAAGGTCCGTAAGCTTCCCAGGTCCACCTCTTAAAGGGCCAGTACACTTAAAATGCTGTTGTTTTGAGGGTTTGTACACAACCCTGGTCAACCTCTTAAAGGACATAATTCCCTAAATTTGTCACCTCTTCAAGGGTTTGTCCACTTCTAGGGTCTGCCTCTTAAAGGGCCAGTCCGCAAAACATGTCACATGTTCAAGTGGCTTTCCACTTCATAAGCCACATTGACATTTCCAAAGGTCTGTCCATTCCCAGGGTTGTCTCTTAGAAGGCCACCCACACACAATAATGCATCTTTAAGGACTGTCCACTTCCATGGTCATCCTCTTCATAGGCCAGTCACCTTAAAGTATTGCCAATTTTAAAGGTCCGTAAGCTTCCCAGGTCCACCTCTTAAAGGGCCAGTACACTTAAAATGCTGTTGTTTCAAGGGTTTGTACACAACCCTGGTCAACCTCTTAAAGGACATAATTCCCTAAATTTGTCACCTCTTCAAGGGTTTGTCCACTTCTAGGGTCTGCCTCTTAAAGGGCCAGTCATCAAAACATGTCACATGTTCAAGTGGCTTTCCACTTCATAAGCCACATTGACATTTCCAAAGGTCTGTCCATTCCCAGGGTTGTCTCTTAGAAGGCCACCCACACACAATAATGCATCTTTAAGGACTGTCCACTTCCATGGTCATCCTCTTCATAGGCCAGTCACCTTAAAGTATTGCCAATTTTAAAGGTCCGTAAGCTTCCCAGGTCCACCTCTTAAAGGGCCAGTACACTTAAAATGCTGTTGTTTCAAGGGTTTGTACACAACCCTGGTCAACCTCTTAAAGGACATAATTCCCTAAATTTGTCACCTCTTCAAGGGTTTGTTCACTTCTAGGGTCTGCCTCTTAAAGGGCCAGTCCGCAAAACATGTCACATGTTCAAGTGGCTTTCCACTTCATAAGCCACATTGACATTTCCAAAGGTCTGTCCATTCCCAGGGTTGTCTCTTAGAAGGCCACCCACACACAATAATGCATCTTTAAGGACTGTCCACTTCCATGGTCATCCTCTTCATAGGCCAGTCACCTTAAAGTATTGCCAATTTTAAAGGTCCGTTAGCTTCCCAGGTCCACCTCTTAAAGGGCCAGTACACTTAAAATGCTGTTGTTTCAAGGGTTTGTACACAACCCTGGTCAACCTCTTAAAGGACATAATTCCCTAAATTTGTCACCTCTTCAAGGGTTTGTCCACTTCTAGGGTCTGCCTCTTAAAGGGCCAGTCCGCAAAACATGTCACATGTTCAAGTGGCTTTCCACTTCATAAGCCACATTGACATTTCCAAAGGTCTGTCCATTCCCAGGGTTGTCTCTTAGAAGGCCACCCACACACAATAATGCATCTTTAAGGACTGTCCACTTCCATGGTCATCCTCTTCATAGGCCAGTCACCTTAAAGTATTGCCAATTTTAAAGGTCCGTAAGCTTCCCAGGTCCACCTCTTAAAGGGCCAGTACACTTAAAATGCTGTTGTTTTGAGGGTTTGTACACAACCCTGGTCAACCTCTTAAAGGACATAATTCCCTAAATTTGTCACCTCTTCAAGGGTTTGTCCACTTCTAGGGTCTGCCTCTTAAAGGGCCAGTCCGCAAAACATGTCACATGTTCAAGTGGCTTTCCACTTCATAAGCCACATTGACATTTCCAAAGGTCTGTCCATTCCAGGGTTGTCTCTTAGAAGGCCACCCACACACAATAATGCATCTTTAAGGACTGTCCACTTCCATGGTCATCCTCTTCATAGGCCAGTCACCTTAAAGTATTGCCAATTTTAAAGGTCCGTTAGCTTCCCAGGTCCACCTCTTAAAGGGCCAGTACACTTAAAATGCTGTTGTTTCAAGGGTTTGTACACAACCCTGGTCAACCTCTTAAAGGACATAATTCCCTAAATTTGTCACCTCTTCAAGGGTTTGTCCACTTCTAGGGTCTGCCTCTTAAAGGGCCAGTCCGCAAAACATGTCACATGTTCAAGTGGCTTTCCACTTCATAAGCCACATTGACATTTCCAAAGGTCTGTCCATTCCTATGGTTGTCTCTTAGAAGGCCACCCACACACAATAATGCATCTTTAAGGACTGTCCACTTCCATGGTCATCCTCTTCATAGGCCAGTCACCTTAAAGTATTGCCAATTTTAAAGGTCCGTAAGCTTCCCAGGTCCACCTCTTAAAGGGCCAGTACACTTAAAATGCTGTTGTTTTGGAGGGTTTGTACACAACCCTGGTCAACCTCTTAAAGGACATAATTCCCTAAATTTGTCACCTCTTCAAGGGTTTGTCCACTTCTAGGGTCTGCCTCTTAAAGGGCCAGTCCGCAAAACATGTCACATGTTCAAGTGGCTTTCCACTTCATAAGCCACATTGACATTTCCAAAGGTCTGTCCATTCCCAGGGTTGTCTCTTAGAAGGCCACCCACACACAATAATGCATCTTTAAGGACTGTCCACTTCCATGGTCATCCTCTTCATAGGCCAGTCACCTTAAAGTATTGCCAATTTTAAAGGTCCGTTAGCTTCCCAGGTCCACCTCTTAAAGGGCCAGTACACTTAAAATGCTGTTGTTTCGAGGGTTTGTACACAACCCTGGTCAACCTCTTAAAGGACATAATTCCCTAAATTTGTCACCTCTTCAAGGGGTTGTCCACTTCTAGGGTCTGCCTCTTAAAGGGCCAGTCCGCAAAACATGTCACATGTTCAAGTGGCTTTCCACTTCATAAGCCACATTGACATTTCCAAAGGTCTGTCCATTCCCAGGGTTGTCTCTTAGAAGGCCACCCACACACAATAATGCATCTTTAAGGACTGTCCACTTCCATGGTCATCCTCTTCATAGGCCAGTCACCTTAAAGTATTGCCAATTTTAAAGGTCCGTAAGCTTCCCAGGTCCACCTCTTAAAGGGCCAGTACACTTAAAATGCTGTTGTTTTGAGGGTTTGTACACAACCCTGGTCAACCTCTTAAAGGACATAATTCCCTAAATTTGTCACCTCTTCAAGGGTTTGTCCACTTCTAGGGTCTGCCTCTTAAAGGGCCAGTCCGCAAAACATGTCACATGTTCAAGTGGCTTTCCACTTCATAAGCCACATTGACATTTCCAAAGGTCTGTCCATTCCCAGGGTTGTCTCTTAGAAGGCCACCCACACACAATAATGCATCTTTAAGGACTGTCCACTTCCATGGTCATCCTCTTCATAGGCCAGTCACCTTAAAGTATTGCCAATTTTAAAGGTCCGTAAGCTTCCCAGGTCCACCTCTTAAAGGGCCAGTACACTTAAAATGCTGTTGTTTTGAGGGTTTGTACACAACCCTGGTCAACCTCTTAAAGGACATAATTCCCTAAATTTGTCACCTCTTCAAGGGTTTGTCCACTTCTAGGGTCTGCCTCTTAAAGGGCCAGTCCGCAAAACATGTCACATGTTCAAGTGGCTTTCCACTTCATAAGCCACATTGACATTTCCAAAGGTCTGTCCATTCCCAGGGTTGTCTCTTAGAAGGCCACCCACACACAATAATGCATCTTTAAGGACTGTCCACTTCCATGGTCATCCTCTTCATAGGCCAGTCACCTTAAAGTATTGCCAATTTTAAAGGTCCGTAAGCTTCCCAGGTCCACCTCTTAAAGGGCCAGTACACTTAAAATGCTGTTGTTTTGAGGGTTTGTACACAACCCTGGTCAACCTCTTAAAGGACATAATTCCCTAAATTTGTCACCTCTTCAAGGGTTTGTCCACTTCTAGGGTCTGCCTCTTAAAGGGCCAGTCCGCAAAACATGTCACATGTTCAAGTGGCTTTCCACTTCATAAGCCACATTGACATTTCCAAAGGTCTGTCCATTCCCAGGGTTGTCTCTTAGAAGGCCACCCACACACAATAATGCATCTTTAAGGACTGTCCACTTCCATGGTCATCCTCTTCATAGGCCAGTCACCTTAAAGTATTGCCAATTTTAAAGGTCCGTAAGCTTCCCAGGTCCACCTCTTAAAGGGCCAGTACACTTAAAATGCTGTTGTTTCAAGGGTTTGTACACAACCCTGGTCAACCTCTTAAAGGACATAATTCCCTAAATTTGTCACCTCTTCAAGGGTTTGTCCACTTCTAGGGTCTGCCTCTTAAAGGGCCAGTCATCAAAACATGTCACATGTTCAAGTGGCTTTCCACTTCATAAGCCACATTGACATTTCCAAAGGTCTGTCCATTCCCAGGGTTGTCTCTTAGAAGGCCACCCACACACAATAATGCATCTTTAAGGACTGTCCACTTCCATGGTCATCCTCTTCATAGGCCAGTCACCTTAAAGTATTGCCAATTTTAAAGGTCCGTAAGCTTCCCAGGTCCACCTCTTAAAGGGCCAGTACACTTAAAATGCTGTTGTTTCGAGGGTTTGTACACAACCCTGGTCAACCTCTTACAGGACATAATTCCCTAAATTTGTCACCTCTTCAAGGGTTTGTCCACTTCTAGGGTCTGCCTCTTAAAGGGCCAGTCCGCAAAACATGTCACATGTTCAAGTGGCTTTCCACTTCATAAGCCACATTGACATTTCCAAAGGTCTGTCCATTCCCAGGGTTGTCTCTTAGAAGGCCACCCACACACAATAATGCATCTTTAAGGACTGTCCACTTCC